>NC_051162.1:73273052-73297511 GCF_013339745.2 Dermacentor silvarum | reverse complement strand
AGAGAATTTGTGGAAGCGAGCTTAATGCTGATAGCAGGCTTTTGAGAGCACAGAATGAGCGCAACACATTAAACACCAGAACAATTGTTCAGAATTTCAGATCGGGAATCTTCAAGGTATGATTTGTTCAATGGTGTTGAGATTCTCCTCAAAGTTGTTAAATGTTACGTTCATAAAGTGTTCAAGCATTATGGTAAAAACATTCTTCACATGGAGTGCATCCCAAGGCTGTACTCTACATGAGCTTGTGGCTTCTTGCTTGTTTGCCTTTTTTATTGTGTGTTGTAAGTGACCCATCCTAACCTAAACTCAACATCTAAATAGTGAAAACAACTTCACTTTTTTACCTGATTTTGTGGATTGCACACCCCTGTTGCGACATAATTCAATTTGTAACCTGCTTGCACCTTACTAAAAATTACTTGAAACCATAGCCACCAATATATTACTCCAGCATGACACTATTATGAAAATTTTAATAATATACTTCGATCTATAATGGGTTCCGGATATCTAACCCCGATACAAGAATTCAAAGAATAAACGGAAGCAAAAATGTTTTGCTACTTTTTTTTCAGACAAGCTCACAGCAATTTTCACATGTAAAATAATTGGAAATGAGTTTACTGAGCTGGGCAGAGCATTGTCTCATTTGACTAGTGTTAGATACAGTTATAACAACCTTTTCACTATATTGATTGAAATTTACTTCTATATATAGCCCTGTCATTTGTTGCAAGCTTAATTAGGAAGGGCCACAGCTCGGTCATGAGTATAGTGTTGTGCAGTAAAGGAAAATTGGCATCAACCGGAAAGTGGCTCAAAGCTACGGATACAACTTAAATGGGTTCTTTTAGGAAAGAGACAAAGCGACGAAAATTATTTTTATGCAGCCTGTGGAAACAATATTTCTTAAACATGGCCATGGCCCTCAAGGAAGAAGCCGAGACCAGAGACTAATGGCGTTCATTCCTTTTCCGGCATAGATAGCCCAGCCTTAACCAGCTGAGTTTTACAAAGCGAGCTCATCGCAACTTGAGTCACCCCATGCCACAACAGTTGTTCCGACAGGGACCGTGAACAGGTTCTCTGAAGCACAAGTCTAGCTCGGCACCACCACCTTTCTCTTGCAGTTTGTCTACCTACTCGGTTAACCAGGTGAGTCAAGGAAGGCAAAGGGAATCAACAATTTCAAGCATAGAACTTTTTCAAGCTCTATTGTAGTCTAAGTGTGAAACTCTCTAGTTAGCATTTACAAAAAAAACGGGAAATAAGTAGATGGTATGGCTTTCATACAGACACCTCTTTCCCAAAAAAAAAATGGCCGTGAAAAAAAACTGCTTATGCAGGCTTGATTATCGGTCGGTATGATTTCGCATAGATAAGATAATGATTATTAACATTTTTGATGAAGGTAGTGGTGGCATACTGAATAATCAAAGAGTTTAGATATAGATTAGCAGACAAATTTCATTCCAGTGCCAGAATTTTAAATCATCGCAATAATTATGGAGTTTCATCGTCCGTGCGTGTCGAGCGACAGTGCTTCTTATGCCTGCTTCTTGCTGACATCATTCTTATGCTGCGTAATTCACCTGTTTACTTTCCTGTTTCTCCCATTCAAGCAAATTTACATTTATCACAAGAAACCTTGTAGCTGATTTCTGTAAATTTCATGATGAGATCATAGGGTGGCATGCACCCCAGGCTTTCTTAGAAATGCGTTCAAGAGCCTCGGATCTTCCGAATGTTAAAAAACATACCCCGGTGCAGCAAGTTCTTGGTATCACCTGCAAGATTATTTGTGAACATGAATTTGCCTAAATAGGGGAACCACTCAATCTAAATCACGTCAAACGATATCGCTGACGATGCATACCCTTACCAACTCAACTAAATAAAAATATAGCACCAATGGCAAGAATTGTTGGAGTGATGCCATTCTTGCAGTAGAATGAAATATGTCTTCTCATCTTGATCTGGAATCCCTGATAATTCAGACCACTAAATACCTCCAAAGGGTTCGCAACGTGAATTGTGTATGTTGCATTTATTCCGTATTTTATCCATTTATTCAGCTTATATGCAGGATATTGCACCCTAATTCCGTTTTGTAAATTTATTAAAGAGTTTCAACTTGCTCCTAATGTATTCAAGCTGTTTCCGGCGCACTGGTGACAGCTTGCAGTAACTACTGCTTCTGAAAATATTAATTGCTGCTGTCTTATTTTATGTGCTTACCAGTGCACAGGCGTCGGCAACAGCAATCGTTAGAGTACATTAGTTTCTTCTATTCTGGAATGTGCATCCTCCACCAGATTGGAATGTGAAACTGGGTGTCAATGTGGGGTATACTCCTGCATAAACTTCATGAGCATTTATCCTTGTCTGTGGCATAGGGCA
Source organism: Dermacentor silvarum (assembly GCF_013339745.2). Taxonomy (NCBI): domain Eukaryota; kingdom Metazoa; phylum Arthropoda; class Arachnida; order Ixodida; family Ixodidae; genus Dermacentor; species Dermacentor silvarum. The sequence continues at coordinate 73,295,108 of NC_051162.1, read as the reverse complement.
TTCTTGCAGCGACTGTAAATGCATGGTGCCTGTGTACAGCACCCGTAGAGAACAAAGATACAGAATCATTAATTACCGCAAACATATTGAAGAATCAAGTTATTTTAGTATTCTTCAACGGATTTAACACTTCTTGCCTTGCACTATGTTCTTTTTTTATTCTAAGGTTGGCATGTCTACACCAAGTTTGAGTGCAGGATGGTATTTTACGTGAAAGAGTGTATTTGTGTGCATGACACCTCGTTGGCAACGTTCTGCTGCACATAATGTCATGAATTTTCTTTTGCGTCGGTCACCATATCACAAACGGTCCTTTGGAGTTGAAATGCAACACTAATGCAATGCACATGTGATGTTGTAACAAAAAGAATCGAGCCCTCTTATCGACTTATTCTCCTCACTTGATGCCTAGTGTCAAATAGTATGATTCACACCATGCGTATACGTGTAGTGGGTAACTGTGTGTAGAGCGGGAGCACTACATTAATTTTTTCAGCAGCTTTTTCAATAACTTGAAGGGGTATTGTAGAATGCTGTTTGATTCGTTCAATAATTGCGGCTAAACTTCACTTTTGATTGTTGCAACAATTATGATGCACTTTTTTAGCTATCCTGCCAACCTATATAATATGAAGACAACTGCTTGAAAAAAAAACAATTGCTTGTCAGCAACTAAGGTCCATTGAGACCATTAAATTTTAAGCTTACACCTGTAGATGATACTGCTGAATGAATGCTCACCCAGTAGAACAGTCCATGAGATTCTCTTCTATAAAAATAAAATTGACACTTTGATTCTAGCATGTGAACATAAACTTTGAAAAATGAGCCATTTTCTTTTTGAAGTAAGACAGAGTTTCAACAGGAAGACAGAAACTTGAATTCGTCAACAGTGGCAAGAATATAGGCAGTGCTCAATTTATCGAAATCTTGCACCTGGTTTCACGCATTTCCAGCATTTTAAAGAAATAGTAATACAAATTCGAGAAGGAGAAAGACGCATGGAACGGTAGCAACTGGTGTACAACTGATTGTTGTGCATGAAAGAGTCTGGGTATGTATATATATTCACTGATCATTCACCAACAGACGGCGGAATGTGCATTCTAGCCCATGCTTGAAGCCACTCATCAAAGATGCATGGTGGATAGGTTCTGATGCATGTAATTGCATTCTTTCATTGACAGAGCAATAAACGCTGTATTGACACATTTATCGTTTTCTTTTTGAAAACAAAAAGTTTGAAGAATCAGACAGAACTTTTTGTCCTTGTACCTGCAGAGAACATCTATGTTGTTAAATTTTGGTGTGCAGTCGCCTCACATACATTGGTCCAATAAGTGACTGGCAGGGGCGTAGCCAGAAATTTTTTTCGGGGGTGGGGGGGTTCACCGGCCCGACCGGGGGGGGGGGGGGCAAGCTTTTGCTTTCCTCTAGGTCACGTGATCGATAATAAATGTCGGTAGTTTAAGCAGACTCTATACATGTATATCAAAGACATGGGACCCCCCCCCCCCTCGCGTGTGCGTGTGCTTGTGAAGAAATTAAGTAAAAAGTAAAGTAAGCTCAGTAAATACAGTAAGTACGACAGGTACAGTGGGCGTTTGGAGCAACGGTCTCTCATCGCGCCACTGAATGACCCAGTCTTCGAAAACGCATCATTGAGACGACCCGTGCGATCGGAGAAGACATCATTATTTATTAATTTCCGTTAAGCGTAGATGGCGTCGTCCTCGTTGGGGCGAAGTGCGTTCCACAAGTCAAGGACGGCTATATGCGTGAAAATGCACGTGTGGCCAGGCTATACCTAATCCCATAGCAATAGCTTGTTCGCTGCGTCTTTGCGCTAGGAAACTTAAATACGCGCAAAAACGCGTAAGGCTTTTTTTTTCGAAGCTTTCGTCGCCCTGCTCCCTCATACGAGAGGGTTGCATTTCCTGCGGCAAGTTCATGGGCCGCTGTGTCTTCCGCTGTGTGCGAGCGTGCAGCTGTCATTTGCCTTTACGTCAACAGTTTCAGAATTGTACACAATATTTCACCGCACAGCATAGATATGGCATGTGTACGCATTTTAAGTAGTGCGTGCAACTCATTTCTGCTTCACTTACGCCGGTGCAAACAGGAAGCGGCTTTGTACCTCACAGAATCTCGACTGATTGGTGTACTAGTGATGCAGGAATGAACTCCGGTATTGTTCAGTACATAGTGCACATAATCAATTTCTCAGGACGCGTGAACTCCGACGAGAACTGTCAGCGCCTGCAACAAGAGTTTACTTACGCTGTACTGCGCACAGCAGTAATTCATGCTTGTCGGCTGTCTGTTTCGTGCATTATATTGCGAGTCGGTAGGAATTTCACTGCTGTCATCAACCCCTACGTGTGTACATTGCTGGTTTGGGATTTCACAACTGAAACAGCAACTACCAGCCTTCCGTAATTGCTGGTTTGGGATTCAACATTCCGCTACTCAAGGCTGGAAAGTCTCCGTTGGAGCTTTCTTTGTATCGCCCGATTGCATTGGCGAGCTGCGTGGGAAAAGTGATGGAACGGATGATCCTCGGACGCTTGGAGTGGTACTTGGAATACCACAACGTCTACCCAGATGCCTTGGCAGGATTCCGACGCGGCCGCTCGTCGATTGATAATGTCGTCGACCTGGTTACCTATGTTCAGCACCAAAAAGGGTGTAAACGTCTGTGCGCTTCTTTGTTCCTCGACTTCAAATGTGCGTACGACAACGTTACACATGAATCCATCCTCGCCGCTCTCGAAAAGATAGGCCTCGGTGGTCGGATGTTCCGATGGATTCATAGCTATATCTCTATGCGATCTTTCTTTGTGAGCACCGAGGACGGCCGCACTTCTTTGCATTACACCTACTGTGGCGTCCCCCAAGGTGGCGTACTGAGCCCTACGTTGTTTAACCTTACGCTGATTGGTCTCCTTCATCACCTTCCAAACACAGTTAAATTATCAATGTACGCGGACGACATATGCGTTTGGGCGTCCGGAGTGACACGCCTACAGCTGCGCACCAGGCTCCAAATAGCTTCCACTCAGACTTCACACTATCTCCGAAATCAAGGCCTGGAGATTTCATCTGACAAATGTGCACTTGTGGCATTTACGCGTAAGCCTATGACGCATTACAGTGTGTTAATCAATGGTCAGATGATACCATTTGTACGCTCATATAAATTACTGGGTGTCATAATTGACAGAGACGTTTCATGGAGCCCCCATGTATTGTACATGAAAAAACGGTTGACAGGCGTCTGTCACCTTTTGAAATTCAACGCTGGAAAGACCTGGGGAATGTCGACAAGCGCTATGCTTCGATTATATAGAGTACTTTTTCTCGGCTTCTTGCGGTACAGCTTGCCAGCATTGACTAACGCAAGTACAACAAGCCTAGGTACTATACAAAATGTGCAGGCCCAGGCGCTCCGGATTTGTCTAGGTCTTCCTCGAAGTGCGTGTCAACGGCAGCAACTATTGCAATCGCCGGAGACCACCTCATAAAGACCCACATCGCAGTTGAAGCAATAAGAATAAGCAATAAGAATGCACGTAAGGCACCTTGCACGGACTCCTTGCCACCATCTAGCCTCTCTACCTGCGGAGAGACCACACGCCTCGTTCTGCCGAATGGTATCCGCACATCGTGAGGCTATACCATCTTGCTTCACACCTGCCGCGAGAACTTCCACTCCTCCTTGGTGCCTCATTCAGCCAACGATCATCCTGACAGTACCTGGCGTCCGGAAAAAAGCAGACATGTCATCGCCGGCTCTTAAACAGCTTACCTTACTCCTATTATATGAAAAGTACCCGAATACACCCACATATACACCGACGGTTCCGTCTTGCAGAACAGCTCTACCGCCGCTGTCGTTATTCCAGATAAAGCCACCACTATAAAGATGCACTTGATGACTTGACAACATCCACGGCAGCAGAACTGGCAGCGCTTCGATTCGCACTACATTTTATTAATGATGAACCAGCACACAAATGGTCCGTTTCTGCGACTCGAATACGGCACTGCAGAGTTTACTGTCAGCCTTACGGAGCGGTCCACAGGAACAACTGGTTTTCGAAATCACAGAGGCCATATGCCACATGATTGAGAAAGGACACGAAATAATCTTTCAGTGGCTGCCAAGTCACTGTGGAATTATTGGCAATGAACGTGCCGATCAAGCTGCTCGTTCAGCTCATGAACAAGACAACCGCCTATTGATCCCGCTGTCTAGGACAGATGCTGCAAGGATGCTCCTCTTGCTTGCACGCCAATGCACTTCATCAGACTGGAATAAACCACATTTTATGCACGCCCGATTATACACCTTGGATCCAACCTTAAGCCTTCGACTTCCAACAAGACTTCCCGAAGAGATGCGACCCTTCTGTGTAGGCTATGGTTGGGCGTCGCGTTCACCAATGCCTACGCGTTCCGCATAGGGATGGCCGACAGTGCAGCATGTGACAATTGTGGAGACGCGGAAACGATTCGTCATGTTCTTTGTCAGTGCCCACAATACAGTGTGCAGAGACAATCGCTCTCCGTCGTTCTGAACCAGTTGGATGACCAGCCGTTATCGGAAGAAACAATTCTGCAACATCGACGCGACTCAACATCGCATCAGAAGGCCGTGCAAACGCTCCTGCGGTTCCTGAAGTCTACTGGCCTGTGTGAACGTCTGTGATTGGAACGCTTCCTTTGTTACCAATGCCTGTGTTTTTTTTTCTGTTTTTTTTCGCTCTCTCTCTCTTTGCACTCTCTCCAACCCCTTTATCCCCCACCCCAGTGTAGGGTAGCAAACCAGAAACTGACTTCTGGTTAACCTCCCTGCCTTTCCTCTCTCGCTTGCTCTCTCTTTCTTGGGATTCAACAACACAACAGTAATTACCAGCCTTCCGTAGGGTCGCAATCGCAAACAAGATACGTTTCCCGCGCAGACTAGATCCCGCGCGAGCGCGGCCTAACCGGCACCTGAAGGGAAGCTGCGGAAATGTATACCGGAGATTTCGACCACCTGGGGTCATTAACGTTCACCTAAATCTAAGTAAACGGGCCTCGAGCGTTTCCGCCATCATCTAAAATGCGGCTGCCGCATTTGTTGCTTCATTTGTTGCGCATTTGTTGCTTCAGAATGCGGCCGCCATATTCTCGCCCAAAACTTCACAGAGTGTCAAAGCCTTGACAAATACCGTGACAGTTTTTTTCCATATGCAGACATGATTCGCTGTAAATTACCAACCAAACGGAAGCGCCCAGGAATGAAATTGTGATAGTAGCACCGGTTTCATGAATTCATGTCAGCGCGAAGCGACGAAAACAAAGGGCGGGTAAATGGGGGGGCGGAGAAATTTCGGGAGGGGTTTGAACCCCCCAACCCCCCCCCCCCTTGCTACGCCCCTGGTGACCGGATCCCCCTAGTGCACACGGTGCTCTGTCAATCTGTCGTTAACGCAACGACCATTCTGGCCAATGTAGCAATTGCCACATGACAGGGGATGTAGTAAATGACCCCAGTACTACATGTAAAGAAAGGGGTAGCACGCTTCGTGCATGCTTCACCCTTGAGCCCTCGGTTGTTCACTGCTCGTCACATGCGAACCGGCTTTCCCTGCACTGAAAACTGCACAGGGACACCACACTTGGCAGCCCTGCTTTTCAAGCGGTGCTACAGGTAGTGCACATAAGGCACAACAACATGGCCAAGTCCAGGTGCCCGTGTACTTTTGATCTGCAGCACTTGACTTCTTTGAGGAGGCCTGCTAGCACAGACGTGATGATCTAATGGGGGAAACCCGCCCTCATAAGACATTGGGCTCGCTCTTGCAAGCTCTTGCAAGCCCAGCCCCACAAACAAGTGACAACGTCTAATCAGGTTGGAACACCTTGTACGAACTGAAGTGAATAAAAGATATTATTATGAAAATATATTACTATTATTAAGCATCGTTGGTGTTTCAACAGTTATGGAGCTTACACAAAATATATTCCATGCTAGTCCAGCTGAGCAGTCCTCAAGAAAAAAGTAATTGACGCAATTGTGTGTGTGTGTGTGTGTGTGTGTGTGTGTGTGTGTGTGTGTGTGTGTGTGTGTGTGTGTGTGTGTGTGTGTGTGTGTGTGTGTGTGTGTGTGTGTGTGTGTGTGTGTGTGTGTGTGTGTGTGTGTGTGTGTGTGTGTGTGTGTGTGTGTGTGTGTGTGTGTGTGTGTGTTAGTGAAAGGAGTAGCCGGAGTGACTGGCTTGTTTTTTTCGTTACAACGTGTGGTCAGCAGGCAAGGACGCCAAAGACTGCATCGTACAAGTGTCCACTGCACCACAGCGGCTGACTGGCACCTGTACACGAAGCTCCCTCTGGCGCACGTGTGGTATCTAGTCTGCCGCCCCTGTTAAATCAAACAGCACCACTCACCCAACACCATTGAATTTGAGAGTTTAAGGGTTCATGCTGTTGTAACGGTTTGCCATGCTTTCCTAAGCGGTCAGCATACTTGCAGGTTCATTGTACTGGCGGTGACTGCAGCGGCACGGAGGCCATTAAGCGATGCGGGTGATGGTTGTCAAAGAGATGACGTTAAAAACCGTAATAGCGTTTCCTAAACCATTATGCAGATAGATTACAAAGCACACGTGAGGAGCGTTCTTGGTAGAGGCGAGCCGCGGCGGCCACATAGGCGACAGGAATAGCTATTGGGTTTCGCTTTCCAACCTGTGCTTCCCGCCATTCAATTCACTCTATAAAACGCAATTCCGTAGAAAAATGACTAAATGTTCAGCGGAAGTTAAGTAGAGGCCAAATATATGTGCCTGCAATTACCTAATCACACCTTTGAGACTCAGAAGAGCCACCAGTGATTTTGAATTATGTTTTGAAAGCGTCCATCAGATCCCGAACGGCACCTAAGTAAATTGGACGCCATAAAGAAAGCTCAAGTAACTCCTGCAGTAATCGCAGCAACTCATAGAAGCAACCTCCGCGTGTATATTCGAGTGCGACCACCACAATATAAAAACTGATTCATTTGCCTAAACAAAGGTTCTCTTTAGTATGTTACTCGCGCGTAAAAATGTCTGAGGCAGGCATAATGCACCTGCCCGCGCGAACATGTGCCAATAACCCAATTGACGTATGTATTCACAGTAGGTAATTGCTTGGCACGCTACACCAACTTACGGCGTCGATACAGCCATCTACCTCAAACGTCATTCGCAGCGAGCTATTTTGGTGCAAATAAGCATGATGTACATGCACTTTTCAACCTTTTTTCGTTTTATTTTATGCGCACTCTCTCACGAGATCATGAAAGTATTTTATGCTCATCGTAGTTTTCCTCATCCAAAGAACCTCCACTTACACCCTGTTAAACCATCCTTTGTTGTGATGAAAAAGAAAGGCCAGCCAAAACCATACATTTATCAGCTCTGCGCGTTCCCTAGGCGCTCATGAAAGCTTCAAGCATGGTTAACAAATCCTTCTCTCTGCTTTAGTTTGCCCATCGTACAACAATCGCGGTGCAGAATTAACTGAAACTTGAAGTATTTTGAACGTTGTTCTGACTCTAATATTTCTACTTTGCCTATTTACTAAAGCGTAAATGTAGACACCATTTGGTGACATGTAAAAACTACTGCATGCTTAGATTGAGGTTTAAAAAATCCCTGGTGACTGAAATTATTCCGCAGTCACCCACTACGGCCTTCTCTCGGAGTCCCAGCATTCCTCGTGACGTTAAGCAATTTAAAAAGAAATACACAGTGTGTGCTTCAGCTGCATCTTCTGTACCCCGAAGTCAACACTGAAGCGGAAGAATATTGTTTCATTTTGTTTATTTTGTGCACAAAAGACAACACCGCAGCATTGAAGTGGCCAGGGGAAACATAGTAGATGTTATCATCTCAGCACGGATCTGCCGAAAAGATCGAATCAGGTAAATTATGACACACTAATTAATGCACACAAGTGCGCTATGACAACAGCTGATCTCCGCGGTCATGCGGAGTATGCTCACGGCACGGAATCACAGAAAGGCTGATTTAAGGAGCTGCTGGAGTTGCCGTAGTGAGCTTTCCGACTTCGCCCGCCGCTTCTGGCCACACAAAACGCCACAGAACGTTCAGAACTTTACAGAATGGACTTGGCACGTTGGGCGTTCCCGTGGACAAGCTGCCGACAAAAGTGGCACTGCAGATGACGGCAATCAAGACAAAATAAATAATAACTTTACTGTCTTCAGATATTCTGAAAACAAAACAAAGTGCAATACGCCCCGGGCCGGTTTTGCAGCTTGTTGCTGGAAGCATCACATCCACCACAAAATGTGATTTGTATAGAGGCAATTTCCCACTATTTTCCACGCCTATAGGACAAGGCCCATCGCCTAAACATAGGAGAACAATCATAACGCAACATCACACTGTCGATTCCTTAATAATAACTGCTGCACGTTGCAATTCATTGCTTCCAAAACGCTCGCTTCCTTGGTACGCCGGAGGCAGCTCACGGTGGAGGCATACATGTTCATCATTTCCCTCGTCTTGTCCCTTCGACTGCAATACTGCAGCGCCTTGAAGCTGTGTGCAGAGAAAAACGGAGCAGTTATTAAATGCGAAGCATTTTGGCGAACATTTGCCACCTATACAGCATCTATGTATCTATCTATCTAGCTATCTATCTAGCCGCCTACATCTTCGCGCTCTCATGGTCATTTCGTTACCTTGTATGTACAAAATTGGCATAGTATGACAATAGTGTATGACGAACATAAATGACAGGTCATGACATAAAGTCATAGCATGCACGTCATGGAGGTCATGAAACAGCTGCATACGTCTTGGTGCTCTCATTGTTGTTTTGTTAACTTGGCAGGTACCAAAATTAGCATAGTCTGACAGAGTGCATGACGAGCATGAATGATAGGTCGGGGCATAAATGTCATGACGTGGGTGTCATGTAGGTCACGACAATGTCTAAGCGAAAAACGATTAGCACTGAAAAGCACTGAAATGCGTTCTGCCGTGGGTACTAAGTGAACTAACAACTAAATGATGATGGTAGAGGTCATCGTCATGAGCATGACTCAGCAAAAGTGACAGCGACTCAGCGAAAAATGATTAACACTCAAAAAGCACTGAAATGGGTTCTCACGTTGGTACTAAGTGAAGGAAAAGGCTAAAGGTTGATGATCGAAGTCATAGTCATGAGCATGACTGAGGCTTTTGCCTTAAGGTCTTTTAGGCGTAGCTAAAGGGACTCCTGAGGACTCATGGCATCAATGTCATGACATGCGTGTCATGCAGGTCATGAACAGCCGCCTAGGTCTTTGTGCTCTCATTCTCGTTGCGTTAACTTCGTAGGAGCACACTGCTTCGCATAACATCGATTCCCACAGGACATTGGATATTCTGGCTTTTTTAACCTCTTTGGAAACGTCTCCGAACTTCTAATTATAAAATTGGGCAGCCACAGTGTCGGTCATAGGCGCAGGCGCACGTTGTCTACACCTCTTGGGTCTTGCTAAGAAAGAAAGATTGTACAATACAATACAATTTATTTTCGTCACCACGTTAGGATGGAGGAGGTGCGAAAAATTCGAAAGAGTTGCAGCAAGGTTTCCACCCTATCTGCCGAAGGCAGCGGGAGCTTACTATAGAAAACGACGTACGGCGCGAAGTACAAGGACTGAGGGAGACGACAAACACTGCGCTGCAGTGCAGTGTTTTTACCATGAATTGTAAACTAGCCCAAGCAACCGCCCTTGTGACAATAGACATTCTCGTTGTTAATAATGAAAAAAAACGGAACTGAACTTCCACAGTATACAATAATAACGAAAAAGACTGCCAATCAGCTCGCAAAGTTGACTATACGATATGAGATATATAAAATCCGCATAGACAAGTACTTCGGATACTAGGAGAGAAATTCTTATAGGTGTATGAATCTTTCTGGGGCAACTGCAATAAATAATGCATCACCTACACGGCGATGCCGTTGCCATGGCGTTCGGCTTCTGATCACGAGCTTACGAATTTGATCGCAGCCGTGGAGACCACAATTCGTTGGGTAGGAAAAGCCAAAACAATCGTATACCATGCATTCGTCATCATCCCCATCGCCAGCCTGTTTTTTTTTTCTTTTTTGTCTTCTGCAGGATGACGGCCCCTCCTAACCATTTCCAGTTAACCTGCCTTGTGCTAGCTGATTTCAAGCTGTGTTTTCGAATGTCCTAATTTAATCACAGCACTTAATTCACTGCCGACCTCGACTGCACTTTCCTTCCCTCGAAATAGTCCGTATCTCTTGTAGACTACTGGTTAGCTACCCTGCGGAATACATGGGCTGCCCAGCTCCAATTTTCCGCACAAATGTCAACGAGAGTATCGGCTACCCCCGTTTTCTCTTTGATCTGCACCACTCTCTTTCCGTTCCTTAACGTTACGTCCATCATTTTTCGTTCAATCGCTCGTGGCGTGGTCCATAACTGCTTCCCGGTCTGCTTTGGTAATCTCGAAGTTACTACCCCTATGCTTGTACCCGTAGAGTGCAATGATTGTACAATTTCCTTCTTAAGAATAGCGGTAAGTTCATGGTTATTATATATTTGCCGGCCGTAGGCACTACAGCCCATTTTTTCGCCTCTATAAATTTGCTTCTGGTGATAAAGGTCTCTTGGGAGTAACTGGCATAGACGAACGTAGTCTTGGACAGTTATGGAAGCTGACTGTCACACAATATCTTCCCTTGCCAGGGTGTGGAAAATTACCATAGTCTCCTGCATAATAATCTCATCTGCAACCCTACTTCCACACTTTATAGACTAAGTTCCTACATAATCAATCGCAATTTATTCCCAGCCTGGCTGAACACCACTATGTGATATGAAAAACTTCAGTTGCAGAAAAATCCGTTATTAATCTTCCTTCCTAATCCTTCTTAGGACGAAACCAAGTCGCTTATGAACTCTATACATTTGGTGTAAATAAAGAACCTCAAGTAGTGTAACCGACTTAGATTTGAGGTGCAAACAAGGAACCTAGACATTTCAATTGAAATATTGATCGACAGCCTGTGTTCACTTCACAAAGACCTACCATGGATGCATTTTTGCCTACTCTTGTGTAAATATTGGTCTAATTTTTTATTCAGCACTCGGAAAGCTCTATACCACTTCTGCTTTTTTTTACACTGATGGGCAGCCACTGTGTTGCAGAACACCTGCGACGATGCTTTTTCTGGTACTTCATATATATTACCTTATATACCGCATGAATGGCACTGTGCTCCGGCGCTGATCACAAGCCGCCGCGCTGTCTTTGCGTTTGATTGCCTGTGCGTTGATGTATTTTTAGTGGTTGACGCAAAGTTTTGCAACTCGCCACGCCCGCGACAAGACCTGCTATCATCTATATGTCAGTGATCAATGATCTGACGTTCCGGCTGATATTATACACGACAGCAAGTGAAATGGGCGTGGTGAGATGAATAATCCATAAAGATGATTGGTCTTCTATCAGACTAAGAACAAGATTGTCAGTGACGTGAAAACACATTCGCTAAGTCCAGACTTTTAAATGAAGTGAATAAACGAGGAAACTAGCAGGCATAGAATGTAACTGGCCGATCTAAGACAGACAAATATGGACAGTCCTTACATAATGTCGTTTTGCGGCGGACCCAAACCGGTCGATAATATTCGTGAAATGTGTAACGTGCCCGGAAACCTGCAGGGTAAAGTGCAGACAACTACGAATGGTTTTGAAGAGCACAATTTTTGCATAGGCTTATTTCCGTGTGATTTCATCACTCCGCCGATTTATAATATTATATGTTACTTCCCTCAAAAGAGCCGGGCTTCGATTACTTTCTGATTGGTCTGGCTTTGCAGGGTTTAAAAAATGGAGAAGTAAATCTTCACTATGTGCTTGTTAGGGTAACTAATGCCAGCTTTAAAAAATAAACCAAAGACATGGCCACGTAGCAAGTTCTCCTATCTGCTGTCTACAACAATGTCAAGCGTTGGAGTCGAGATGCTGATTTTGGAGTAGGCTTACCTGAAATGTACGACGCAGAAATCTGAACCGTTTCCAGAAGTCTAAAAATACTGGGCTAGTAAAACGCAGATTCCTCCTTGCATCTTGGCAACCACCTGAAACATAGCGGACCTCAGAGGTTATTCCTTGCTTGAGCAAATGTTTCCGTTTTTTACGAAAGTGTAAGCAGTGTCGACAACATAAATTGTTATTATTATTTTGTGCAGAGGAGTGGCATCCTCATCTAAGTGTTTAGAGCGTTTGTGGGAATGAAGTACGTTAGAGACTGCGTTCTAATTATAGTGGACAACGCAGTTACGTCGATAAACGCTCAGTACAGGGAAGTGTGCTTCCTCATAATACCACATATGACGCAAGTTTAACTTGGCCTTCATTGTGATGTTACAGCTGAAAACTGTACCGTAATTTGCCTAGCGTGCAAGTTTAGAGGTATGTTGATATAAAACTGGCGTACTCGAAGCTGGACTATCTTTCAGATCGTAACGTAATGTAAAGATCGGCGATGAATTTCACATTTTCACTTCTAATGTAAATCTTGTAGCCGTATTTGAGCGCACAAGAGTCATAGGAGTCATGAGCTCACCAGTCACAAGGCTTAGAGCAGTTCCTAAGAACATTGTCATCAGGGCGCCGATGAAGGAGATCCAGTAAAAAGACACCAGGTACAGCCGGAACACATTCGAACTGGAATTCGCGCAATTACTTAATACAAATACACACTGAATAGAGATTTTAGTACATATTTGTGAACGAACACTACAGTAGAATCGAGAGGAAAGAATGGACACGTGTTATACACTGGTCCTTCTATAAAAAACGCTTAAGCTTGCAGTCGGCCTCCCAACGCTTGAAACAGCGAAGTTGGGCGATCGTAGCCAAGCTTTTTCCGCAAGTGCGCGCGAACATTTCATCTTATTACTCATGGTGATGGTAATTATCTTTTCGTGCGTCTCGGACTTACGGCCCTCACTGCGCGTTGCATAGCGCAGCTTGCAACGGTAACACCGCGTTCCAATGCCAACACCGCGTTCCAGGAGACCTACCTGCACCGTGAATTCGTATGTCTGGTTAACCTCCCTGTCTTTCCTTTACCTTTTTTCTCTCTCTCTCTCTCTCTCTCGCTCTCATAGCGCGCAAAACCTCTTCATCTCGCAGAGCAGGAGCGTACGAACACGCCAGCTGTGGACGAAGACAACGACGCTCGAACGCAATCATATGGTTCGCATAAAAGCATGCTCTGCACGCGTGGCTGGATAGCCTAGTGGTTACGACGGTCGCCTTGGGACCGGGGGTACGCGGGCTCGAATCCCACCTCGGCTAGAAGGTTCACCTTATTTTCTTTCTTGGTAGTGTCTTGCTACGCACCACAAGTTACGGCTGGCTTTGAACAGCTTCACTGTTAAAACTCTGCTTATGTTATTAAATCTCTTAATTGGGACTTCAAGTCGGGCTAGTTGGGTTGGCTGTAACGGCAATATTGAAACATTGGCTGTAAAACGAAGCATAAAGGAAGGATAACCCGGAACGAGCACTGTATCACAACAGAAGTTCTGTGCGAATCTACTTAGAATATGCTCACATACAGAAGAAAAAATGTCAGAACAGAAACAAACCCACAACACAGCAGAAAGACAAGTCATGCGCGACACGCTATGAAGTGCCAGGCGAAAAAGGGATTAATCTATTTAAGCATATGCAGCAGCAAGCAGAGTAAATGATTCTTGGATGACGCACGCAGCTTTGCGGTTTTCGCAAAAGAGAAATTTTCTATCGCGATATGAATTATAGGTACTCTCCAGTTAATGATGATTAATAGTTTTATTGAAAACCAAAAAGAGCTTGGGTTACGGGAAGACTGGTCAGGTCCCTAGTCCAGGGACACCGTTGGCAAAAGCCGCTGATCGCCCTCTTTCGACGAGGGCTCGTTGCTCATCGGGATCGGAGCTGGACAGGACCACTTTCCAGTGCTGCCAGGTTGGCTGATTTATTGTAGCAATACTGCTGTTTCGGTGACAAGCCCATGCCATATAGATTAAGTCTGCCTTCTGGCCACAAAATTTGCAGTCCACCGAAGAGGAATCGGGCTCAGTGTCCTGAAGCTTAGCAGGAGTATTAATTGACGTAGCTTGTAGCCGATGCAGGTGAGACTCTTCTGATTTATTCAGACACATAGCAGGCCCATGCAGTTCCTGCCTCTCAAGGCGCAAATGTTGTAAGATCTATGAGCATGTTGTTAACGGATAGCAGTAGGCTAAGTCAGCAAGGCAGGGCGCAGAAGGATCGGGGGGAAGAAAAGCTCGGGCCGAGGCATGTGCACGCTCGTTTCCCTCAACCCCCTGGTGACCTGGCGCCGATATCAGCTGCTTCTGTGCAGTTCGAGTCTTAGATTGATTCAGAAATGTGCATTCCAGTGACGTAATTCTACCACTCATATAGTTTCCATGAGCCACCTGCGAATCTGTTACAATGTATTCCGACAGGGAGTATGCCGCGGCTAAGGTTATCGTTACTTCCTCCATATCCAAGGGTTCCCCTTTGTGAATAGAAAGCCTGTCTACAACCTGCATTTGATGCACCACTGAGATTGCCGATATCCCCTTTACAGGACCCGCAATGTCTGCGAAGAAATTTCCTTCGCTTCTGGAATAGCACTTGCTCAATCGTACTACTCCTCGCCGCTTTCTAGGTTGATGGTGCTCCGGGAGCATACTTCTCGGAAGCAGAAGCGTAAAGAATTTGCTCCTCCACAACCGAGGAATATCTTGTCACCCATATACTTGTCCTCCAAGTCCTCTAAGACAGCGGGACCCGTCGTGGTTGGAGTGAATAGTCCTACCTGGCTTGTACGATGGGCGGTAACAAATTCATCAGCCGTACTATGTACTCCCAGATGCAGTAGACGCTCCGTAGATGTTTTCATGGGTAGGCCGAGATCCTTCTGATATCCGTTCGGATAATAATGTCGAGGTGGTTTAGATCGTTCTTTCGGATCCGAAGGTACAGAGTCACGCACACTATTCTGCATAGGATAAAGACCTGTACTAGCCTAAGGATGTCCTTTTCTTGATACCCATCTTTTTGGTCTTGATCAGAGATATCACACACATGATTTGCTCACACACAGATCGGTACATAGTGAGGCTGCATTCACGCCCTTCTTGTTAATAAGCAGCCCCAAACCCCGTGTTGTCTTCTCAGGAGTAGGTGTGTCGTGGACCGAGATTCCCAGCGGTGCACTATTCCCCTTCCTGCGCAAGATGAGGAGCTCCGACTATGTCCCGGGAACAGCGCAGTCCGAATTCTACTGCATACTTTGCAACTATGGTGGCAGTCTCCTGGAAGGCCCCCTCCATCTGTTTCAAGCTGCCCTCCATTGTCCGTATGGCTCATAGCTTGGCATTAAGTTCTTCAGGCAGGTGCATGGGGGCAACGTTGAAGAGTGGTGGAGAAAGGGGCACTTCCCGAGGGGTACCCCTGAAGCCCTTGAGTATCGGATCGCACCCCGTGTCACCAATCTTGAAGTGGGCTTGCCTATCCTGCAAGAAGTCACTGATGTATGGCCCTGCTGATGCGCTTGCACGGGTGGTCGACGACCTTTAACTCTAGAAAGATGTTCTGGGTTGCTAAGTGTGCCGGAAACCCAACATCTTGTGGGGCATAAGGTTTGGTCTTCTAGAAACGCTGATAGTTGCAGTTGCACCACTTTTTCTTAAGTTTCCCTGCAGACGACGTAAACGAGGTTGGCCTCAGCTTATCGATGGTCACCTCGCTTTCAGGCATGGGAATGAAGTTGAGAAAAGGCGTCTTCTTACCGCTAGGTATAGTCTTCTCTCCACTTCTTCGGCACTCGTTGATATATTGCGTGAGATGTTCGAGCACCTGCCGATTTGATTGGCAAGCAATGCGACCGTCACATTGTCATTCCCTGGCGCCGTGCCCAGTCTCGTGGCCATAAGCGCACCCTGCATTTCCTCCACCTCGAAGGAAATAGAAATCTGGGCCTCTTTTATAATTCGAACCAAAAAAGCGCATGGGTTGCCAACAGTCACAACTCTTGCTTAACAGTGAATATGCTCGCAGTAATAAATGACATTACAAGTTGTAGTGATTTTTATTATCTCTGCCGAGGTGTTTAAGGTTCGCCGTTTGTACCGGCAGAGCTAGTAGAGTAAAATAAATCATGCAAAAGTAGCGAATAAAGAAAACACACCTCGCATCCTGTGGCAGGTCGATTCCCACTGGGGGCCCGTAAGTCGAGCCAGTTGTGTTCGTCGGTAGCGGACAACGGTCGAGTGTTTTAACAACGTACGGAAATGGTGGTAAGTCCGATATGGTCCTACCTATAGCGTGCCAGAGAATAAAGACGCAGACCAGAAGTGTCGCGCAGCCAGCGCCCTGAAAAGTACAGTATTGGTATAATCAACGCACATTCCTAATATCAAACACTAAAGAAGAGGTATGAGGGGTGTGAATGAATTTAGTTTCCTGTTTCAGTTTGCCAAAAGAAAAATACCGGCCGAACGCGTCTCACCATCAATTCCGACGTTAATGGCATTAGCATTGAAGAAATTTTCTCTCCCAATATATTGCCACCTCAGAGACTTGTCCACACGTGGCGTCCACACGTGGCGCCACGTGTGGACTTCTCCACACACGAGACTTTTCCACACACGAGATGTCCACACGTGGCGTGTGTATGAGTATATTCAAGCAAGGTTGCTTGAATATACTCATCAGCATTCAAGCAAGGTGGTGGCCCACCTGGTTGAATATATACACTCAATATACACTCAGCACCAGAGAAATTTGACGCGATATTTGTCTTTAAGAGCGGGACATTCTAAGTGGTACATAGCCAGTGGAACCCAGCCTTCTACCTTTACTTGGCTTCAAAGAGGTTCATTGAAGAGAGTCACATATCCGGTGACCAAATTTGACGTGAAATAAATTAAGTCAGGAGTTGCACAAACCCGGTGGCACATACCCAGTGGTGCGCAAGTGCGCAAAGTATCCTAAGAATTCTACTTGTTTAAAATAAGTTTCCTAGAAAGAATGCAGCGCCAAGTGGCGTCTATATCTACCAGCGCCAGCCTGGTTACGGGTTTTCCCAAGCCGGAACTTTCAATTTCTGTCCCAAGGATCGTCCCATAAATCCATATGTCCGTAGCTAATAAACATGCGTAATGTTTTTGTCGGCAAACTTTTGATAAAGCACGTGCTACTCATCCGTCTCCTTTGAAATTTTGCATGTTAGATATCCACAATAAAGCCCGAGTAACCGGCTCTATTGAAAGCAACCTGGCCGTCGCGGAATATTGATTGAAGTCTCCGTAAAGTATACCTAATTTCAAAAAAGCAGAGGCATCATATATGGGGCCGTAGTGATGAATTGCACTCTAGATTGACATTGCTGGAATGTCTGGCACAAAGGTGAATAAAAAAGTAAGGGCGATTTCCACATAACTTTATTATAGCAGAGGAAGAGTTACACGCGTCATTTTTTTCACGTGTACGTCAGCACATCAATTCACGTGGAACCTTAATATTTTGCAATGTGATTGCCATGTATTCACCCCTTTGACGAACGCGCTGTGTGGTCGTCGGTTTAGGTCAGATGACGAGGTCTAGCAAGTGGTGCAGACGTGGCATCGTGAGTAACCAAACGCCTTCTTCGAGGACGTGAGATAAAAGGTGAGTGCATGATACCTAAATTACGTGGCCGTGCAGCGTAGCGTACGTGGGAAAGTGATATATGTAGTTTTCCTTTCTTTGTGCAAATAAAGTTTCTATGTGAAAACTGAGTTTACATTTTTATTCACCATCTACTTGATCGCACACTTCGCAATTTATTGTACGCCGCGCACTGACACACGCATCCATGCACGAAGCACGAAACAAATTTGAAGGTGTAATAACACGTTAAAATGATGGCAACTAGAACATCAAAAAATAACGACATCAAATAGCGAGTGCCAAACAATTATTTTTATAAATGTCCTCTCAAGCTGATCAACAGAAACACTTCCTCCAGAAATACTTGTAGTAACGTAGTAAATAGTAACGTAGTAACGTTGTAGTAAATACTTCTAGTACAAACTGGTGTCTCTTGTTTGTTGTTTTGTTTTTTCACAGAAAACTTCTGCATTTAGACGTTCCGGAATACGTCAAAGTATTGCGAACTTGGTAACATCAACGTATTGATAAGTCATTGCAGTAACGACATGATCGAGATTGTCATCAGACGTAATAACTAACAGCAGGCGGCAAGGACTTCATCTGTTAACTATAACTCAACATTCGCATCAATTTTGAGTGATTCACGTTACTATGAGGCTCACAAGAAGTTAAGGGGGGAAGGAGAGCAAAATCGACTAAAAATGCTATTTTTTTTTTATTTTACCATCACAATATGCCAGCATTCTTGGCAAATGTGCCCACCAAGTGGCACCCTCAGATGCGCACCAGAAGGTATTTAAAAATGACACCAAACGCGCCCACCCCCTTGACTCCGCCTACTCGCCGCACAAGTTTCTGTGGTGTGCTTTGGCCTTTACTTTATTATTAAAGGACGCCTCAATGGGATTTAGCCCATGAGCATTTGTTTACGTCCGTATTCCCGCCGTAAACCCCCCCCCCCCCCGCTTCCGTGTTCATACCCCGCTTTCTGCTCGGAAAGAAAGATTTTCTCTGCAACCACTGCAGTTTTCCAATTGTCATTTTTGTGAATTGTTCCTGAATAATTTGGGCCCCTACTGAACCCAATTAAAGGTTTTGCCACCGGAATGTCGTTTTTATTAAAGTTCTTGCTTAAGAAAAATCCATAAAATGTAAGTCCACAGAAAACAGAAATTTTTTACTCAACAGTGGTGAAATATTTCTTTTGGTTCAGAAGAACACCCACTGGACGTCCTACAACCACATGAGTTTTTACCGTTGTACTATATGGAGGATTTCAAAATCATGTTCCTTCAGCAAATAAAACATTTTTTATATTTTAAGAAAGGTGCTGTAATTTCCCTCCGAATTTAATACACATTTAGTAAATGCCAATTTGAAACAGGCTGGAGCATTTCATTGAATTTGGATCTAAAATAACAAAGTTACAGGCAGTAGTAGCTGAACACCTACGTTTGCTATACACTTGTATAGCAAAGTTGTATCCCCCTTAAGGAAAAGTTAACAAATGAACAAGTAAATGTTTTGCCAAGACTCTTTCGAAGTATGTGCAAGCTGATGTCCCCAAGATATGCAATTATTACCGCAGGCAGGCTTCAGTGGTACCTCATATATCTATTGAGCATTGCATACAATCGGGCCATGTGGCGAACTGTATATTTTTTGTATTCAAACCACTTGGGAGAAATGTCTAGTACAATCTGAATAAAGCGCCATAGAAAGGACATACAGCACTCTAATTCAAAGTGTGCTTCTTGAAAAGAGCATGCGTATTCTGAAGTGTACATTCAGGTTGGGCGCGCATCAGATCACTCGGCGGCCTGTACGCATGTCAATGTGAACCGACACCTGATCATAGGCGCGGCATGCGTTGTGTTTCACTTCTTTATGCGTTGCAGCATTATTTATTTCTTAATTTATTCATTTGCTTATTTGCAATACTGCCAATGTCCTGCGAGATTATAGCAGGCGGGACGCAGAGCCATGTACGCACACAGCCATGAAGACAAACAGGCCAACTTAAAATGCACAATTTTCGAGTGTAACCTAGCACACTTTGGCAAGATTGAAACATAAAGTTTGGAATATCAGTTAGCATGATTTATTCTTCCTAAGTATGTTCATGTTACATATTTTACACTACAGCGTTGAACTAGAACATAATAACAATGTAGTATAGATGCAATCATGAATACATGATATGTACATAGGGACAAACTAAGAAATAAAGAAATAACGAAAACTCAAAATAAATAAAGTCGCTATACACAACAAATGAACACTGCGTAGGTATTAGTATTACAGACCGGGCAACAAAGCGAACATGCAAAAAATATAGCTTAAGAAAGAAAAGGAAATGTAACAGCAGTTATTGTAACTGAGATGCAAGCTTTTTATTAAATATACAAAACTGTTTATTGGATCAGCGTTAGTGATTTCTTTGTGCAACTTATTCCACTCTCTAAATCACAAGTGCAAAAATTTTATCTTTCACGCAGTATGAGTTGGCTGAGAGTTCGTCCAGCGTTCGGGAGAGCTTATGCCGAGTTGGTCGAGTCATGGTTAAAGAAATGAACTCAGATATATGTATCAATTTCATTGTCGACTTTCAGACATTGGAACAGAAACTTTATTCTTGCTAGTCTTACTCGCTCTTCAATAGTCTTGATTTAGTTATCATTTCAGTTGGCAAATCAATTCGTTTGTATTTGTTGAATACAGACGGGATATCCTTACTTTGATCAGCTTCTAGCTGCTCTAAAGGTTTCTTGTTGTGAGGAATCCAAGCAATTAAGGCATATTCAAGGATTGGTTGGACCAGTGCAGTATAGTAGGGTAGTTTCGTTTTAGGAAGTGCGGTGCGGACACGACATCTAAGAAAGAAAAGGTTTTTCAATGCAGATGACGTGATGTTGCTTACGCGAGTTTCAAACCTGGCGTGAGTTTCAAATATTTGTGCTCATCAACACTTGGACTCAGGTTCTTATTAATTGCATGGTAGTAGCCTGTTCTTTCTTTTTTCCGAGTTATCATGAGCACTGCAGATTTCGGGATATCAGCTTTCATTTGCAAATCTTCGCACTATTTATGAACAGGCTGAAATGATCCATTAAGTGTATCCTGGTCAGTTGGTGAGTTAACTTCACGATGCAATCATCTGCCAATAGTCGAAATTTCCCATTGCACTGATGTATAGAAAAAATTGCACACGCGCGAGGACATGGCCCTCGGCCTAATTGATGTGACGGTTTGTAATGAGGACGATGTGCCGTGAATTTGTACCAGATGTAATCGAAGAGATAGATAATATTGAATCAAGTGAAGAATAGGACTTTCACCTAAGGTAGAAAGAAATTCTACCATTTCATTGTGGACATGCGGTCTAACCCTTTGGAAAAATCTAAGAGCTTGAAATCGGTTTGTTTCTGGTTGTCGGATCATTTTTTTCTGACACACGCAGTCGGACATTTTGGAAAAAGCTAAGAGTACGAATTCGGTTTGTTTTTGGTTGTCACTTGTTAGCGATATGTCGTGTACTAATTCCACTAGATGGGTTACTGTCGAGCACCCCCTTCGAAACCCATGCTGATATGGGGATAGCACAATCCGCCGACGGGTTACGGTGCACACTTCCGACAGTGATAAATTGCGAGCCAACAGGTAGCCTACAGAACACTGCTTCCACATCATCAATTCTAGGGAGCACCTTGAACGAAATGTTTTTCCTTGATTACTATGGCGACACCCCCGCCACGTTTTTGTTTGTTCTTTGGTACAATTGCACAGATCCGAAAGCATCCGAAATGCTTCATTAAGCCAAGTCTCAGCGATTGCTACAATATCAGGTTCAAGGCTAATTATCCAAAACTGTGCGAGCCTAGTTTGTTAAGACGGCTCCTTGCATTTAAATTAACAAAGCTTATTTCCGGTGTAGCTGTGCTTTGCGATACCGTAGCAACGTTCGTTCACTGTTCTGATTTCTTTTTAACTTTCAGCGAGGGCGCCTTCGGGCCTTTAAAACATTGTAATCCCATTAAATCAATTCCTTCCATCATGCATACAGATTAATATTTTTACAAGAATTCCCAGTCAGTGACACTCATTGGAAAAACATAAAAAAGAAAAACTCTCTAACATTTAGAAAACTTAAAAGTCACGCCAAACCTTTGCATTGACCCAAGGTGAAGTCAATGCCAGCAGGAAGAGCCCAGTGAATGGTCCGGCCACGGAGCAATAGAATGACATAAACAGCTGTCCATGAAGATAAAAAAGGAAGCGAGACTATCACAATAATCATCATACACGAGAA
>NC_051162.1:73212436-73272952 GCF_013339745.2 Dermacentor silvarum | reverse complement strand
ATGATTTCGTTTATAATGACTGTAGTCCATACTAGATAGACGCTGCGTACAGATATAAGTGCTGAAAATTAGGCAAGTGTTACGCGTGTGTAAAACGCTACGGCGAAAGCCTGATTGCACACTAGGCATACTTTTTGTCCCGATTATGATTCGTTTATGAAGTAACGCGGCAACTGCCCATCAGAGGGCAGGGCAGAACTCACCGAAATCACTGCACCTACTGGCAGTGGGCCAGTGCAGTCAGCGCCTTCGCAGAGGAAGGAACAGTATGGGAAGGCTGGCATGATGAGGGGCATCGGATCGAGTAGTGGATAAAGACAACGATGAACGCACGAGAAGTGGCACGAGCGCGTCTCGTGACCACGTGTCGTCTGCAAACATGCACGCACTAGGCACACCCTTTGTAAGCCAGAACCGGGGAGCAGCCGTTGCTTCAGGGAACCGTGCTCCTCTTGCACCCCGAAGGCCTGGGTTTGATTCCCATCCAGATCGAAATTTACAAAATTTTTTTTTCAAAGCCACTAATTAACTTTGCTTACAGAAACCTCCCTGAGAAATGGAGAAATGTGATGTCAATCCGAGCATTTCATGACGTGATTTTACTCTTTCCGGTGTTGGCCATTTTTCATCATGGCGCAGTTTCGCCAAGGGCACCACCAACAAAGATACCTAATTAAGCCCGACCTACATGAAGTGATTTTCTTGCGAAAATCTGGTGAACGGCCGCGCGCGGCGTCCGCCCGGCGGCCAGCGGCTCTTCGCCGTCGATCAAGATGGGCCAAATATGTTCACAGGTGGTCAACCACTCGCAGGAAGCTGCGAATGAAGGCTGTCAGCGCGGACCTATCAGGGCGCGGTCGCGTCCGACTTCCTGCCGCCGCATTTGTATCGGCTAGCCAGCCAAAGAGCCTAGAGTGAACATGGCGACAAAAGCTGCGCGCATTGCTTACAATGATCGACTGATCACAGCTGTCCAGGCACGACCAGTATAGTTCAGTTGCAGATACAAAAGTATTTTTGCACTGCATTTTACTGCGAATAGAATCACGCTGTTTCTAGCAACACTGAAATCGTGGCGGCGGCGGCGGCCTGTGTTTCGCCGCATGTAGGTGCAGCGCGGTGGCGGCACGCTGGCGTTCCGCCGCGCTGGTGAGGGCCGCGTGAAGTTCGCCGTGAAAGTTCGCTCTGGCTTGAAAGTTCGCCGTGAATGTTCGCTCGGGCTTAAGGCTTTTCGCCTTAAAACATTACGCCGTTCCCGCCTACATGTTGTAGCCTATCCGAATTGAAGCTTTGGTGAAGCCGGCAACTAAGAGATATACAATTTTATGTTTGCCTTTGGGAACAAGCTGTTCCCAAAGACGAACATAAAATCAGAGGTATTCAAAGTGGGAAACGTTTTCGAAGCTATGCCATGAAAACGATAGCAATGTGCGAATAATGATGAGGGAAAAATGACAACTACAGTTGAGTGTAAAGAGAAGTACCACACTATCTAACTACTTTAAGATCTCTGTAGTTGTGTGACAGTGGCATATACCCACTCCGTAGGATTTGCGAAGAATGGTCAGATATCTTCTAGAGCATACCGAATGGCTATATTAAAGAAAATGAAGTGAAAGAAAGAATCTGTTCAATGTAACGCGCTATCACTATAAGAGCCGGCGTATTTGAGAAACATCTATTAGCCGACTTGTGCTGCGGTGTTACGTAGGATTAAATTTTTATTTACGCATAAGCGCTTACTCGCTCTACTTTGGCAGCCAGTAGCGATGTGTTATATTGAGCCTGCTTGCTGGTGGTAGTATTTGATGCACATATAACTTTTGTATATATATCTACAAATATATCCGCCGAGATACGGGCCGACTCATCAGAAGACAGCGGACAATAGGACCAACAGCAGCAGCCACCGCATAAAGCGCGGGTGAGTGGGGAAATAGCTTTAAAATGTCAGGAACACATGGCTAAATTTTATAAAGATCGAACTGCCATTACGATGTTCTACAGACTACACGGTACACGAGAGCGCTATTATATCTAGAAACATGATCTTCTTCATGTTGGTTGAAGCGACGGGCGTTCTGAGAAGGACTGATAGGCAGGTTTCAAAGTCATAACGACGAAAAGGCCAATAGTAAAGAACACCGCCATGAATTCACATTTTCACGAAATGGCGATGACTTCGCAGCTGCTCATATACGAGTGCTGTTCCGTGCGCATCGGAATAAAGACGCCTATATGTTCGGAGGTGGCCCTCTCGGTAAGGAAAGCAGCATTTTACCTAATGTATTCGTAATTTTTTGTCAGTCGGAGAAGTCGAACAGGCGTACTTTTACATTCGTGTCGCTTCTTGAGAGAGCGAGACTCACGGCATAACGTTACCGGACAATATTGGCCACAGTTCTGTTATGTTTGCCTTAAAGCGCCGCTACAGCAACCACACACTAAGGAGAAGTGCATTCTAGTGAGTGGATTGGTCATCTAAACACCCTTCTTGCACTGTTACTTTTATGAGTTTTTTAAATGGCTGTATTCGTTACACAACCGCCTCAGTGCACCCTTACTGCCTCTATACATTATTTCCAAGGTGATAAACAGTTTTATGTGCGAAACGTATACTTTTGAATGTCAGGGTGCGTAACCAGTTACTAGCCCCACCCAGGGTAACATTGTTGTATTGAACAAAGTTAGTTCATTGAGTGCGGCCGTACGTGCTGATTGTTCGTTACCGCGGGCTGCATGCAGCTCTGACGGATGCAGCATAGCAGCTGCTGCCACTTCTACGTTACGCCTGCATAGCTCGTACCATTTTGGCGCCGACGGAAAATACAACTGCACCTTCAACTTGAAGCTGTGAAACTTTTCCATTCGGCAACATAGCTGCTTTGATGTTAGTAGCCTCAGTTCGTCATGCCAGACTACGGCCACGTCAAGCCCAACGTAGACGCGAAGCCTGGCCGTGCTGCGTGGAGCGCCTGCAGGCCTCCTATGTTCATGACAATTTTGAAGAAGAAAATAAGAAAATGGTTTTCTACAGCGGCTGTGGGCAATGGACATACGCACTACTACGCGACCTTTCCAAACCCACAAACCCTCCAAATAAGCCCTTTGAAGAAGTTCATGCGGTTTTCAGCAGTGACTAAAGTCTTCTGCTCTACTGCAGCACTTGAAATTCTATAACCGTGTTCGAGCGGAAAGGGAGCCGGTGAGCAACTTTGCTGCATCCCTTAAAGGCCTCTCCGAACATCGCGAATTGGTGACAGAGCTTGAGAACATGCTGTGGGACCGAATATTTTTGTGGCATTGGTAATGCTGCAGTACAAACCAAACTTCTTGAAGAAGAAGATTTAACGCTCGCATCTGCCAACGAATCTGGTAAAGCACACGTCCAAACCTAACGCGCACTCAAGGGGGTCACCTGCTACCGTTGCGGTTACCCAACTCATGGTACGTGTTGCTGCAAGCACGTGAAATACCGTATGCATACACGCTGCTACCGCCACAAGAAATGTCATATGTCGGTTGTTTATAAACCAGAAATATATTCGCCCAAAAAAGAGAGTGCAAGACGATGGGTCAGCAGTACGGGTGGTGGTTCAGAGTGGGTGAACACAGTTGATGACGACGCCGGTCAGCACCAAGTTCCGAGCACAGACGTCTTCAACATCTGACACTCGAAAGAAGTCTCGGCAGTGTCACTGCACTTAGTCACTGTACTTAGTCACTGTTAACATCTGCGGCGAATCAACTTGAATGGGATTGGATACCGGCGCGAGTGTCTTCTTGATGTCGGCTGAGAAGTTCCGAACTACATTACCGAAAGTGAGTGTGGAGCCATGAAGCACCTTTTTGCCAGGATTTTTTGAAGAGTTAGAGCTTGACAAGGGATGAAACTTTATTTCAAAGGCCAAGAGGCCTGCCTTCTACTTTATATTACAGGTAGTCCAGCTCCTACGTTGCTCGGTAGTAATTAAAGTCAGTACTTGGGCATTTGCAGAAGTGCAATGGAGCAACTAACCGAGATGACAGATTTGACAGACGTAGTAACCCAGTTTCTTACTGTGTTTGAGGAAGAACTAAGTACGTTAGAAGTTTCGGCAAAAATTCTAGTAACTGTTCATACTCAGCTGAACTTTAGCTAAATTTGACCACTTCCTTTTGCACTGCGTGATGGCGTCACCCATGAGCTGCACGTTTTGCAGCTTGATAGGGTGATTGAGCCGGTTAAAGCTTTAGAGTGGGCAGCACCTATTGTCCCTGTGCTTAAGAAAAATTGTCAAGTGAGAATTTGTGGTGATGTTAAAGTGACTGTAAATTCTGTACCCCTCATGGAGTACAATCGTGTTCTTAGTGAAGAACTGCTCCGGGCTGCACTTTCAGGAGGAGCGAGGTTCACACAGGAGGATTTAAGGGACGCTTATGAGCGAATTCCCCTACATGTCGACTCTCAGAATTTTGTAATCATCATCGCACACATATGGGTGCTCTTTCAGTGCACAAGATGCCCATTCAGGGTATCTTCTTCACTTGCCATATTTCGGCTTGAAATGGACAATCTTTACGTTGGCAAATGAAGGTAGCCGTGTACTTTGTTGGCACCACTGTTACAGGTGTGAATAAAGAAGACAATAGGAAGAACCTCAAGGTTGTTTTCCAAAAATTTAAGATGTTGGACTGTGACACTCGACGAATGTCAAACGTTTGCGTCAAACGTAGACTGTCAAGATCATGTCATCAGCAAGCAAGTGCTCATGCCAAACTAAAAGTAGAATCCATTATTATAGTACCTTTTCCACTGGGTGTCAAGGATTTCAAAGCTACCTTAGTTTACTGAATTTCTGCAAACGTTCCTTGTCTAACATAAAGCCTAAGCGGCGGCCTCCCCGTAAGCTACCTTTACGCGGCATGAAATGAACATAGCGGAAGGAGCAAGAGCAAGGTTTCTTTAAAAGCAAGAATGTTCTGACAAGTGCATTTGTAGTTGTGCATTACGACCCTACCAAGGAGCTTGTCCTGACCTGCGACGACTCCCACATGGTGTTGGCGTACAAATGGCGCACACCTACTACAGAGTGTATGAAGCCTGCTCCCTGCTCAGACAAAAAACAGCCAAGTGGACAGAGAGGCCTTAGCCTTAATTTTGAGAGTATGCAAGTTTACCCAGTACTAGTGTGGAAGCCCATTGACTGCTGTTACGGAGGACAAATCATTAGTTGGGCCTTTCAGTTGCAGTGGAGGCGACCTTTTCAGGCATAACCTCGGGTATTCAGGTTTGCTTTGACTCTTTCAAGCTACCAGTTCAAGCTCACCCATAAACCAGGAAGGTCGTTGGGACATGTTGATAGGCTTAGCAGCCTTTCTATACCGACAACAGCTGCTCTCTACGACACGCCTGCATATATGCTTATGCCGGCACAAGCTTACCCTGATGTCCTATCCTCGGAGGCTATTGCTCGCATGACAAGACGTTCCCTGCTCGCGAACGTGGCTCATCCTGTTCCCACTGGCACCCTTTTATCATTTGGGCGGCACTATGCTCCTTTCATTTCTCGGTTGAGGGAACTTAGCTTGCACGCAGGCTGTCTTTTGCGTGGTTCTCGTTTGGTCGCTACAAAGGCGCTACAATACCAACTACTTCAAGCTCCGCTTGTGGGGCATCCTGGTGTAAACAAACGACAATTGCAAGTTTCCATTTGTGGTGGCCGGGAATTGATAAAGCCATCAGTAACAAAGTTCGAGACTGTGCTGTGTACTAAGGGCCCATTCACACTTGTGACTAAGCGAGGTCGCGCGACCAATTGCGACTGGCGACCAGAAAACTACTCAAGACGAACGATGTTCACACTTACAAATGCGACCGACGAGTCTCTAAACCGAAATGTATCACGATATGCCGTTCACGTTTGCTTGAAATGTCATCGCCGCGTAAAATAAGCGTCAGCGTATACGGACGTCCTGTTCCTTCGCATCTGATTGGTTCAGCTGTTCTGCGACTGCGGTCGCGCGACTGAAAAATCAAGCAGTGAGCGACTGTCCCGAAACGGTCGCATTTCGAGAAAAGCGACCATTTGCGACTACTTGCGACTGGTCGCTTTGCGACCAACTTGGTCGCGCGACCTCGCCTAGTCGCAAGTGTGAATGGGCCCTAAGTCCATCAAAGGTCTCCAGGTGGCACCAAGGCGATTTCCGCAAAAACACCTGTGCCCACTTCATGCGGATTTCGGAGGTCCTGTCTTGATCGCTATTTTCTTGCGATGGTTGACGCTTTTTGCAAGTAGGTTGAGGTTTACCTAGTTCTATCACCTTCTGCAGATTCTACCCTGTCTGCATTCATCAATGTCATCTACCAATTTAGCCTGCCTTACACCATCTCAGACAACGGACCACTATGCACAAGCACACAATATGCGAGCTTCTTGCAGCGAAACGGTATACATCCTATGCTGGTGTCTCAGTACCATCCTATTTCTAAAGGAGCAGCAGAGTGTATGGTGCAAATTGTCAAAAAGAAACTTAAGAAAAGTGCACGCGGTGGCTTCAAAATCCAACTGGAATGATTTTTGTTCCAGTAGAGAACCATTCCACACGATGCGACATGCCAATCACCGTGTGAATTGTTAAGTCGCAGGAAAATTAAAACACTTTTCCTACGTGGCGCGGGGCCTCCCCTGCGTCTTATCTTGACCTCAATAAAGTTATTTCACTCACTCACTCACTCACTCACTCACTCACTCACTCACTCACTCACTCACTCACTCACTCACTTGAGGATGTGTTAAGACTAAGTCTATGGACAACTCTCGAAATGAAGCAGCTGAAACTAAAACGGTATGCTGACCGAGGTTGTCGTCTTACCCCACCTGTGCAGCTGGGATCACCAGTCTTTGCAACGCAGTTCTCTAAATGCATCATTAGCTAGTGTTGCTTTGGAAGATGGAACAATATGGTACAGATATGTTTGATCACCTGCGGCCCATAACTGCACCACCCTCACCTATTGGTAGGATAAAAATAGTATCGGCAGGTCTGTTACTGCTGATTTTGATAGATGGTTCTTGGCTTTCTTGCCTTCATCATGTATACTGTATATGTGTTGAATAGGGCATTGTTAAAGTAAAATCTGCGCCCATAATCACTTCCTGAGATAGCGCGTAGCTTTCAAGCGAGAACGCCTATGCATACTCTACTCGCAAGAGGATTAATCAAGGTGGTTGGTTAAAAGTTGCAGTACAGAGGACTCTGCTACTTGTGGCCTGTTTGGCATAACGGACAAACTGTGCTTCTCGGTAACTAAGACATTTTTCAGCAAGACAATACAAAGATCTGCCGTGCTATTCAGTTGCATTTCGTTCATGGAAGCTCCGTAATGGGCTACCAGCTGCCTTTGGTGAAAAAGTGGTGACGTGCCGGTGTTGTCACCGCAGCATGTGTGCATCGTGCAGTGAAGATAAGTGCGGTTCACATCGAGTTGGTATGATCCCGACTGAACTAGAAAAACAGTCTTCGTTTTAGTTCCTTATTGTTTAGTTCAGTCGGCCATAGTCAGCGCACGAACTCGTCAGCTGTGTTGCGCCTAAGATACGCTGAGCGCGATCGACACCGGCTCAAGCTCAATTGGGCCGCCTTCCATGGGCTGGCAATTGTGTGGTTCAACTTCATAAGCACGTTTGAGCTAGCGTTAGGCAATAATAAATACACACACAAGCGCAGAGGCTGTGGCAGTTGCCTTTTTGGTGCGATGTTTTCGCTAAAGGCCGAGTTACGCTGGAAATGCACCAGCGTTGCAAGCAGCATCACACGCATGCAGTTGTGAGCGGCCCATCATTCATGGCCATGCTTATGTCACGAAAAGCGGTCGTGAACTTGCGGGGCAACCGTATCTCTTCCTGTCTCTCATTGGGTTCCGCTCATGAGAGTTGTTTTCGAACACTGGTACGCATTGGGAGTAGTGTATGGTTGGATTTCCTGAAATGGCACGATCTACGTGATAATCATGTTTGATGAGCTGATCGTTGAGACAATGGCGTGTTCCTTCTGCGTACACTTTTACTGCGGTAGCAACATATTATTACATTAGCGGGATTATGCGCTAATGAAGATTTTCAGCGATTGCCCCATAAGATGTACGCGTAGATGTGGAAAAAGAAGTAACAATAAACACATACAGTGTGTTTTTATTGTCCCTTATCCTTGTCCAATCCTATGTACCTTTGGAAGCACAGGATTGGCTGGATTGCTTGACAACGTCTGAATAATACGGTCGAACGTCGTCGTCAAGTCATCAATCACTATTGCCGCCATCTTCAAGCTGCCGTCGACTCCCTCTCGTCGTCTTGCCATACGGAGTGCCTCATAATCAGATCGTGGTTTTGGCACGTAAAACCCCATAATTTAATCAATTTTTATTGTTGCCTTTGTGTTCGCTATCGTAGGGATGTGTTTGTCTCGCCGCCATCCTAAAGCTGTTGGCGTAATGCAGTCGGCCTTCTACAGTCACCGTCCTGGTGTCATCATAACGCCGTCCTCGTTACACCGCTGTCGTCATTCCGTGCTGGTGTGTGCAAATAAAATATTTCTCAAAATTGTATTGGCCTTTTTGTTTCAATTTAGAGAGTATTTACAACAGAGCCAACCGTCATAGAGATTAATTTAGTGTGCACGAAGTGCAATTACATGTCTGTTGCTTTTCGTACCTGCACTTATGACCACATATACGGTTTCTTCAAAATTTTAAGTCTATACGTATTGTAGACGTGCCATTCTAAAAGAAGGTACGTTTGTGACAGACAATTTGTTATGGGTAAGTAGTAAGCATTAAGTAATTTTCACGTCACAAAGAATCCCGTCTTTAATGCTCTCATCCCCACCTACCATACCATAACCTTGGTTATGCAGTGAATAGTAGGTTTTGATAAATATGTAGAATTTGAAGAAAGGGTTACCTGTTTCCTGCAGGCAGAATGTGGGTACTAGGCTTTGTCATCGCAACCTTCATTCAAGCTTTTGCAGCGTTCGCAGGAAAAGCAGGTAACGACCAAGTGAAGCGTGGTAAGAATTTTTTGATTGAACATCACAACCCAACACAGGTAATGCAATATTATACCATGAGAGAAGTCACAGCGGCATAGGGGCTGCGCAATAATTTTGAGCACCTGGGTTCGCTCCCGCGGTTCTTCCTAACGGTAATTGCACTAGTGCGCTTGCATTCATCCCTCATTAAGGTACGGCCGGTGCAACCGGGGATTTAAAACTGGGAAGAACAGTGACACCGTTTTCAGAAGCAGAACGATATACCATCCGAAAGTGGCCCAAGACGGGAAATATGATATTTTCCTCGAGCCGCGATTATGTCCTTAGGCGCTTGAAAGGAGCTTCTTTTCGGTGAGATCTGCAAAGATACATTTCAAATGGTTGTCCTTAAGTAAGGTTATTTGCTTGTATTGGAGACTGCCGGTATTAAATGCCCAGTTATAAACGTGGGTCTTGCACGTTGCCTTAATGACCCTTTTCCCGGCGCTCCCGTGGGCCATGCCATGTTTGATTACGTGGTGACGCGTCCATTTCTTGCCTAAGCTACCTCCGTTGCCTCCGTGTTTACAATGAAAGAGCATGACCCCGGTGCGGCGCAGCAAACCTCCTTTTCTAAGCATATCGTAGACAGTGACTGCGTGGACAACACGAAGCTTGGGCCACAGCTTTAGAGGCCGTGTAAGAGCTCTCAGCTCATTACGCCTTGTCCGAACAGCGCGAGCAGCGCATGCGGTGCTTGTACTAAAAGCAGGGCTAGAAATCTACTCCAAGCTGTCCGAACTTTCGCTTATGAATTAAATCAGGATCAGGGGCTCTTCGTTCTTTATTTGGCAAACATTTTGTAGCAGCGGCTTTTCATGTTTCTGACTCCGTAATGTTCCTAGGTTCCTCGGTGCGGCCACTATCTGATTGTTTATTCTCAGCCTAATATCTCGCGGGTGTGGTCTGCTGCGATAGATTTGTTCTTGCTGCGCACAAAGCTTGGAACGTAAATGTTCTGTACTTCGCGGTAGGTGTAGCAAATACGTATTATCGCTAGTCCCTCGCTGTCTCTGTGGACCGTCCCGAAATGTTCAGTTTCCAACATTCGTGTATTGCCGGTGTAGTAGCCATCACTCGTGCTTCGGTACATTGATTCAAGTGTGTGCCCATTCACTTATTATTGATACATTGGCGATAGAGTGGGCGTAAGTTTGCGTGCTAGTAGGAGTGGATGTGGGTAGATAACGTGCGAGAAACTTAGCCCCGTATTCACAAACGGAACTTAAGTAGCGCGTCAATAAGTGCGGGAAAAGTACAATTGTTAGGAATGTTTTAGGAGAGTACTTCAAAAACGACACTTAAGTATTACTTTCGAAAGTAACGCTTTTCGGGTCAAGTATGTCGTGTGGTGTCGAGGATATGTAAATAATTTACGTATACGATCGGTTCAGTCGTAACAAAAATAATTTTTGCAGCAGAGTAATGCGGATATAATATTTGTAGTGCTTGCACGCGCATTCTGTTGAGTAAAATACAAAGATCTATTTGGTTTTAGCTCTTTACTCAAACTCGTCTCGCCACAAGTTAACATTGGTTCTCGCAGCCACTGCGGTTGTGTGTGTCGCCGTCCCGACTTTTTTTGGTTTTGTTGCTGAAACGTGCGGTGTTTGTGCGTAGTGTGTGTGTGCGTGTGTGTGTTGTGTGTTTCTAACCCGCGCGGACGATGAAAAGAAAAAGAAAAACTTTTCCGATGAATAAATAACGCGGCGTGCTCCTCGAGCACTTAAGGTTGCCTTAAGTTGCATTAAGGAGCACTTAAGACTGCCATAGCAGTCGGCCATCTTGCTTGCTAAGCGAGAGTTGTGAAAGTTACATTTGAGGTTCCCAATGGCTGTACTTTACTTTCCGGCACTCAAGTGTCGATTAAAGTTTACGTTAAGTACAAGATTTGTCTATGAAACGTGTTAAGCATAGACCGGCTACTTAACTCACAAGTTAAGGGTAAGATCCGTTTTTGAATACGAGCTTAACTATTTGACTAAGTGGCGCTACTTCCTTTTGTAACGAGCGGTGCTAAATCTTAAGTACCGACGTTCCGAAGTTGAAGTCCCTTCTTTGGAGGTTAGCTATACAGCGCCGGCGGATAAATTATATTTTTTGTTATCCTCGAGGAAAGCCGTGCATCACGAAGGGCCGACAACACAGGCAGGTCCTTATGTAGCAGCGGCGACACAGGTTGATTCTATTCTTTAATATGCGAATCACTATTTTTGCAGCTAACTACCGCACACGTCTTCCCTTTGTCGTTGCACATTTTCAAGCATGAATTGGGAACAGTGCATTAGCGAACACCCAGTTGCTTTTCCGACAGGTGATCGCACAGTAGCAGGGCCGCAGAAGCTGTAATGGTTTCGTATTCGTGCGCATGCGCTGATGCAACGTATGGCGCGCCGCCGGAACCGCCAGCTCGTTCCTCTTGAGCAAACTGCTCCCCGAAAAGGGTCAATACGCCGCTGTGTGAGCAACACAATCATCAGAACATTTGCAGTTTTCTTGCTTGCACGGAGGAAATACGATGCGTTTAATATTTCCACTGAGGCACTCAAGGGGTGGGCCGCGATGGCTTTTAATGGTTTCGTAGGCTTTCTGTTCAGCATGGAAAGAAACCATCCATGAATGGCAGTGCGTCCCAATCAAGTCAGAGTGATGATTTAAATGTTTATGTTCTACGAACACTGTATTAACACTGGGGACGTAACAGTATTATCTAGCTACACAAACATACTAGAAGGTTCGTCAGGGCGCTGCTAACAACATACAAATGGTTTAATCCATAGAGTGGCATTCGTTAAAGAAGTCTGTAAAAAGGAAACCAGGTGAACAGCTCATGTTGAAGGAGCGTATATGCATTCGTAGCTTATAAAATGACTCCAAATAATGAGTGTAATAGACGAAAGGCAATGTGCATACAGGAGATGCACACAAAAAAATCCTGAATACCGCATCCAAAGCTAAGGCCGGTATTCACAAACGCAACTTACTACTTAAGTAGCCGGTCGATGCTTAACGTGTTTCATAGACAAACCTTGTACTTAAGGTAAACTTTAATCGACACTTGGGTGCCGGAAAGTAAAGTACAGCCATTGGCAACCTCAAGTGCGACTTTCGCTACTCTCGCCTAGCAAGCAAGATGGCCGACTGCTACGGCAGCCTCACCGACTTTGCCGATTTCGCCGGACGTGTGCATGACATTACGGATGATGAGGCATACCGATACGCGCCGCCATACGGCCACGGCTTAGGGATCGATAGAATCGCATCCAAGTATACAATGACGCGGAATTCTCGTGGCGGTACCGCTTTTCCAAGCAAGCGGTGCTATGGCTGTTGGAAATGCTGCTACTGACCCGAAAAGACAACGAACGCGGTCACCCCGTGCCGCCGCTGCTGCAGCTTCTGATCGCGCGGCGATTCTATGGAGCCGGAACCTTTCAGGTTGTCAATGGGGACCTCGTTATTGTTTATTTAAATAATAATTAAATAATCATTGAAAAATTCGCCTCGGCACTCCTTGGCGACAGCTAGCCCTTGCCTCAATAGTTTCATCAATTTAATTATTGTGTGAAACGAGCTCCAGGGGCACGGCGCGTTCTTCTTCGGAAAATTTTTTTATTTTTTTCATTGGCAGCGCGGGTTGAAAACACACAAAAGTCAGTACGGTGACACAGACCGCCGTGGCTGCGATTTAGCTGTGAGAACCAGTGTGGACTTGTGGCCAGACGAGTTTGAGTAAAGCGCTAAAACCAAATAGTTCTTTGAATTTTAGTCAGCAGAATGCGCGTGCAAGCACTGCAACATTTATATTCGCAGTAATCTGCTGCAAAAAAAAAATTACGATTGAATCAATCGTACACGTAAATTATTTACGCACCCTCGACAGCAGATGGCATACTTGACCCGAAAAGTGTTACTTTCGAATATGATACTTCAGTGTCGTTATTGAAGTGCTCTCCTAAAGCTTTCCTAACCCGTGTACTTTTCCCGCACTTATTGACGCCCTTCTAAAGTTCCGTTTGTGAATACGGGCCTTAGTGTCGACAGTAAGGCGTTTAGCAATGAAACAATGTAGTGACGTACCGTATAGGGCTCCCAGCTTCTTTCCCGTCAGACGACAGCGTCACTCCTTCCCTTAGCCAAGAGTGCCGACACAATGTGACAGGTTACGGGCACCGTGGTGATGCCTGCTACCGTTGCAATGTTGCTCCCCGCGGTGGTTCAGTGGTGGGGTAGCCAAGGTGCCCGGTACTGTTGAGTAGCGAACTGCCACAACAGTGACAAAAACACCAGGGGCCTGCCACCGCCTGTCAAGTTCTACAGTTTCCTGGGTAAATGGCATAAAAAGGAGCGCAAGCAGGCATCGATAATTGCCGTTCGCAGATGTAACTCGGTGTTCAAAAGCTTGCCGTTTTATTTAATGTTTGCTATTATTCGGGCAGCACTGCTGCTTCGCCTTTCAGCTCAGTCATGATAGTTTGCTCGTGACGAAGAGAATACCGTTGCAGCACTACTTCAGCGTGATTTGAGTGCCGTATTGAGCATTGGCTGATTTGAGCCTGCGACGCACGTTTTGCCTTCTCTTGTTTGTGTGACAGCGCGCTTGACCGGTAAAATGTTTGTAGTAGCAAGTTGCCAGCAGTTGAGCACTTTAGCCCAGGTGTATAATTAGGTACTCCATTTCTAAAAAGAATGCGGATCGTACTGTGTGGCATCTTGCATTGGTGAGTTCTGCTTGGATAGGAGGGCAGTGGTGGTTCGAATCGCTTGGCTCTTGGTCGTTATTTATTACCGGTGCCACACGGTTCACTTTCGATCGCGGCCAAACCCGATACAGATCAAATATTTTCTTCGCGATCAAGAATAGCAGCTGCTGCACGGTCCAACAATCCGGATTGAGTTGGTTGAACACATTAAGCGTTATGGTCTGAATGAGAGTTTACGATCGCGATCTACTGGATCCGGACCGCGCCACACCGTCGCCGCAAGTGCCCGTGTAGGAACACTCGGTCCGGATTGGACTCAACAGTGCTTCAAAGTGGCTGAGTGACAGGAGCTTAAACTAATCATGGGTTTCGACACCACAGTCATATCACCGTTGCTGTCCCACACGACGCGATGGTAAAATAGTCTCTCTAGGCACTTTTGAGGCAGGTTTTCACGGGTCTCTCACGTGTTTTTAGTCTATGACGAACGCTTTGACGCTTTCTTCGTTTTCGTTTTCAACATGCAGTGATATTGCATCACATCACGCCATTTAATGCACCTGCGTGAAGCTGCTGCTCCTGCTGACGCTCAGCGGCGGCCCCTTGCAGAGGCTGAAGCTGCAGTGTCCCCTTTAACAATGTAACCTGGTGAAAATCGAGAGCCCCCTGGGCTGACTGCGCGATGTGGATAAAAATTTAGGCATGTAAAAATGTTAAACAAATTGACATGCGAAAGCGAACAAGCGTGACTCACTTGACTCTGCCAACAACAACAGTGTTACAGGCTTGTCTCCTCTTTCGTTTGCACTACCTGCTCGGGTTAATTGAATCTCACGGCTGGGTGTCGCGCCTTCGTGCTTTCGAGGCTGTTGCCACACGGAACGGCAGGCTTGTGTGAACGAATCCGCTGGAGGCCCAATCTCGCAGCCCGTGCACCCATACCCAACATGCCTACGCGACCGCACTGCCTGGCGAATTTTTCATTTGCTCTCGCGAGCGGCGCTGCTCTGCAGCCTCCATAGCGCCTCCTATCTCCAAGTTTATTGCTGACGCCAAAACGCGTCATGCATGAGTAGTTTATGCAGCCGGGCTTCTCTCAATCCAGCGGCGACCCCGCGAAGTGAGCGCGTGGCGCGTCGCTAAATATATACTCCGATAATATTGTCTGAATATATATGGCGTGGATTCGATTCCGCCCCGCACCGCAGAAATGCTAAAGAATTTTTTTGTCATTCAAGAGATGGACATACCCGCTGAATATGTAGTAGTTAACCAGCTTGGCATCAAGGAGGTTCATTGAAATGCGGCACGTAGTCAGTGGCAAATACCCAGTGAGCCAATATGACGTAAAAGTTGTGCATTGAACTGCGGCTAATACCGAGTGTCACATGTGAGCCCAGTGACCTAAGTTGGCCCGACGTTTGGTTTCCAACCCTGTTCCCTCAGCACATAAGCCCGATGCTCTACGCATGAGACAATGAACTACTCAGTGACTCTAGTTGGGAGAAAATGGTTAGAGGCGTAGAAACAAAGAAACGTATCGCAAAGTGCCTGAAGTATTGTAAGAATGCTAATCGCTATTATACAATACACTGAAGCACAGACAGCAACCGTTAATGCATGATACATTCCAGCATCGTCAACATTACAGATAATTTTTCACCTACAGCTGCTACGTTCCTCTGTGCGGATTCCGTTGTTAGTTTTCATAGGTCTCTCTTAAAGACGTATTTTAGCTGGAAGAGGTATGTTCACCACATCTAGCTTCATACAGGTATATGTTGGATTAATTTCTCTTTTCGCGCGCTTGTCGTATACTAAATCATTTTACGGAGCGATATTAATAAAACCAAACTATCATCAATGATTATAAGCGTGAGTATAGGTATGAATTACCATACTACATAATCCATGATGATGAACTGTGAGCCTTCGTCAAAAAGATGATGGTATCAGCGATGCATTCAGGTAAGATATCTGGACGTGCAAACCAGATCCGTCCTTGTTTGCGCAATAATATAAATATTCGACAAAAACGTACGTCTATATAGCCGTTTGCACTATTAGAGGTTGGATTAGGCAGTGTAGAGCTAGGCCAGGCATTATATAAATCATCGACATTCTATCAATTTCTGTTATATTACACAGACTTGATATTGACTTGGAACCAAATTCGTGACAGTAGAACTTGTAAGTGACTAGAGAGTTTCAAATACTACGAACCAATACTTCAGGACGCAAACTAGTGGGTTTACAAAAGAATGGAAGAAGGCACAGATACAAAAGCAAATGGGCACAAAAGGACGCAAGCAGGGCGTGGCGCTTTGGGTATCCAAAAGCACTTGTGGGCACCCAAAGCCGTTTCTGTGGGCATGATCTAAAACTCCATAATGTTATTACTCAAAGATGCGTTAGTTCGTAGGCTCAAATTTTCACATCTTTGCATGAAGTTTTATCCCTCCAAAGTGAAGCTTCCGTGTTTGGTTGACAACTACCCGAAAAGCATCTTTTTGTGCATAACTCAAGTATGAAGAATGGCGATATCTATAATTGTTGTTATGCTAGGCCCTCCTGGGTGTAAAAAGCCCAATTTAAGCAGGTATGTGTGACAGAAACTCGATATATAGAATAAAGTTGATAGCATATGATTGTACGTGTTATAGCAAACTCACTAAGTCAATACTAGCGGTCCTTCATTCATACTAAGATTTCGTTGTGATATGGCGTATACATATAAAAAAGAATACAACGCCCCAAGTCATGGCACTCTGAAATGGCAATATGCGGTTGTGATTTACAATTAATAGCAATAATTTGTGGGCTCTGTGTTTAAATCGTGCAGGCTTGTAGAAATTAAATTACTTTTTTTCTGATTTGTACTGCGGCTATTTATATATTTTTTAGCTTGGCCTAGTGCACTTCAAGTTGTAAATTTCTATAAAAATCTTCTAAGGCACTTAGGCGGAAGTTCGAGCCAGAAACGCGCTCTGTTTATTACAGTTGGTCTTTCAAATATTATGTGAACAATAAATAGCATAACAAATGTACAGATTAGTGTCAAGTAATGCGTTATCTCAAATTTAAATTAACATAGTTTTTTATGGTGGCTTTTTATATCGATATTCATGAGAAAGAAAAAAACAATTATTTAATGTACAACACACTGCTAATAATCTGAAATCTAGGATTACGAATAAGATCCTTTCTAAGGTGTCAAGACTTGAAAAATGGTGTCAATTCAGGGAGACACTATAAACTGGTTGGTAATGCTGGCCGTTTGCCCTTCTGCCCTTCCTTATTTTTTCGTCGCTATTCCATGACTCGAGATGTGAAAACAAGTGTTCGTGTATGCGACAACTTCTACAAACACGTGTGCCATGACGGGAACGATGAATCGCACAGGAACACACCCGCATTTCTTAAAACGTTGCTCTACAAAAAAGTCAGAGGTAAGAGAAATGTTTCTGATGATATGCAAGTTACAATAAAAGTAGAAATTGTTGAAGTATTTATGTTGTTCAGTTTAGCTGCTCGTGAGTGTAAATGACAAGAATATCAAACGTAAAACAGTTGCAATTATTTCACGCTGCAATTGACAAAATACATTATAGACTTTTGCTTTTCAGACTAGCGTGCAATTTAAAGACAGCCAAATGGCCACAGTAAATAATTTGCAGTACTAATAGCAGTACTAATAGTAATGACATGACAAGGCATTAGTCAATAACGAGCGCTCATCAGTATTCGCAGTCACACAGCTTCACTAGTTATAAATTCTTCACTTTTGTATTAACGTTGCCTGGCGCCGATTCCGTGTCAGAAGATTGAAAATTTGAGATGGTCTTCATGAAAACTGCAAAAGTTTCAAAGCACCTAGAACTGTTCATGATGGCACGAAAGCAGCACATGAGATCCAAGAAGCAGTGAGTAGGGAAGGTGCACGAAGAAAGAGTTAAGCTTCCACAGATTAACGGTGGTGAATATCCTTCCGTATGTTACACTGTCACATGCAAGGAGTGCGATGTTGAATAAGATGCTCATTTACAGGTAACTCTCAGTATGAAACATGACAAAAGATGACACATGCTGTGAAAATGTTCACGTAAGAACTTTCACGCAAGAAATATTGCAGGCAGGTTCAAGCAACTGCCGAGAGAAAGTCACAAAAACTGCAAGCTCTCTTGTATGAAGCAAAAATCAAGAACGTCATGTAGGAAATATTATATGAGAATTTAGAAAATTCCTAAACTTGACTTTTTTACGCAGGAATACTAGAAGAGGAACATCGCCATATAGAAAAGGAAGGCATGGACAGTGGCGCCACTGACGAGCACGTAAACATTGGGATAATGGCCAGGAAGCTGTACAGCACATGTGTACAAGGTGGGATAGCGAGTGTATTTTAAGTCTGCACCGTGCGTTAAACAGGTTACCTCAATATTTTCGTACTACAACTCCTTATCTCACAGTAGTTATGGTGCATCATGTGAACACTGTGCGAAATGTGCGTCAAATAAGGTCTAGGTATGCTTAAATATTATTACTTTTTTTCATTTACTTGTAAACGTTTAGTAGTCTGGCAACTCTTGTGCTTTCGCAGCTGATGACGGTTTCATAAACCAGGACTCGCGTGGTCGGCAGCGGTAGCCTATACAGCTGCGTTGAAAGCTAGGGCCACCACTTTATGTTCGCTTGACATGAAACGCAAACAACTTAACGCTGTTAGCATGTCGGTAATAATCATTAACGAATTGACTTTGCAAGTACTACAAATTCATGCAATATTTTAGGCGTATGTTGGAGGAGACCCGCGAATTAAGCGCCGGCGAAAGCGACAGCACTGTCCGTTGTTATTTACTAAAGTTGATACAGCCAGGGCTTGTCATCTTTTTCACACTTATTGCGGCGTAAACATACTTATTGTAGACAACTATGACCAACACTAATACGCAAAAGACAGTTTTTTCTCCATAGAATTGAAGCGAAGCTTTTTTTGTCTCTTCCCCACACTTTCGGCTGCTGTCTTTCACGTTTGACCGGTGCCGGACTTAGTGCAAACCAACACCGCATGTAAACAAACCTTGTGGCCGCGGGTAGGCAGGTTATGCACGTAAGCCTGGGTATAAGCTCGAACACCAGCCCGACATCGTCATTCTGCCGCCGTTATCGTTTCGTCATCGCCTTTATGAAATTGTTATGATTCCTTCGTTGTCATGTCAGGGGGTCGTCACCCTCCCGCCGTCTTCTGTCTGTCGCCGTCAATTCGTTGTTATATATATCTGCATCACGCCACTATCGTCGAGGCGTCATCGTCGAGCCATCATCGTCATACCTTCCTTGTAAAACCGCCATGGTCATTTTATTGTTATAGATTCGTCGCTATGCCGTTGTTATTGTTCGGTTGTATTCATTCTATCGTAGTGATTCCACTGTCATCATCCCATTGCCATCCCGCAGTTGTGGTCACAGTTTTTCATCGTTCCAGCGTCGTCATTCCATCGTCGTCACACCCTCAGTGTCAATATTGTCAAAGTTTTCGCACCGTCACACCATTATTGCCATGGGGCCTTGGTCATGCCATCGTCCTGAATCGAGCATCATCATCATGTTGTCATCATGATGTTGCTGTCGTACCATTGTCGTCACTTCAGCGCATTCATCTTACGGTTATAACGCAGCCGTCATCCTAAAATCGTCGCCATGCCATTGTCATGGCGTCGTCTGCAGCGGTCGCCGTGGCGTCTTGGTCATTCCGTCGTAGTGATTAAAGTGTTGTAATGCCAGTGCCTTCATGTCATTGACGTCAAGGCGTCGTCGTCTTACAACAGTCCTCATGTCGTTGCGGTCGTTTCATCGTCGTCATTCTTTATGATCATGTGTGGGACGCGCACAAGCTTAAGTTGAGCGAGGTGGTTCCTTGCTGAAACTTATCAAACTTGCTTGTGTGCTCTATACTCGCAAGTACTCGCTTAACGACTACATTGTTCTTCGTAAACTATAGTGACAGAGAGAGTGAAAACATTTATTTGAACCATCGAGGTCGTTGCTCTAGAGGTCGAGTGGGTGATGTCCTCATTACAGGACTCCACTGGCCATGGCTGCTCGAAGAACTTGCTGGAGGAACGCTTCTTGGCCCGCCAGCCTATCGACCTCTTTCTAGAGGGCCAGAAGATCACGGAGAGCAACAAGATTAGGATTCTGGGCTTTTTGATCCAGAGCAACCTGAAATCCTCCCACACCATCCGAACCGTAAGGCCCGTCAGGAAACAGACATCGCGGGTAAAAAAAAAGAATATCAAGAAGCCACAAAGGCACGCGAGAAGAGGACACGCTCCGCCTCGTCCAGGCCCTGGTAGTCGGCAGAGTGACGTATAGCATGCCGTACCACTACCACTCGCTAAACAAACGCAACCAAGAACCAGTCGATGCGATCATCAGGGGCGCGTACAAAATGGCCCTGGGTCTCCCCGTCACCACTAAAAACGATAAGTTAGCGGCTCTCGGGACACACAACACCTTCGGTGAGCTGTCGGACGCGGTTACGGCTTCGCAAAAAGCCATACTACAGAACATGGTGGCGGGCAGAGCCATTCTCTACCGGAACTGAACGGCTGCGGAGCTCCGTGCCCTCGATGGGCAACGATTACTCCAGCCTCAGGTCAGAAGAAAGATCAAGGCGAGCTCCTTCCTGAAGCAAATGAGTCATGAACTCCACGAAGGACGACGCAAGGCTCGCGTCGACAGACCGCGCCGATAATCCAAGGGTGACTCGTGCGTAATGTACGTGGACGTGGCGGCTTACCCCGAACGGGGCCTGTTTGTGGGAGCCGCCATGAACGGCACATACACCTCCTTCACCCTCGCGGCCTCCATCAGCGCAGCAACCCCAGCTGCAGCTGAGAACATGGCTGCGGCGCTAGTAATAAAGCAACAAGACAGGGTGGGCAGCGAAGTTCCCATCGTTACCGATTCGCAACAGGCCTGTCGTATACCTTTGCCAACGGGCGAACACCGCTGCTGGTGGCTCATATCCTAGGTCCGAGGTTGCAAGAATCCCATAGAATCACGTGGACGCCGGGCCACGCGGGACTGGAGGGGAATGAAAGGATGAATGCCTTAGCTCGAGCGCTAATCATCCGAGTAGCGCAAAACCAATCATCCAATCAATTCCCACCCTTACCTTCGTGCCCGTGCCATCGAGTTACTGCGACCGGCTCAAGATCCAGTTGCTCAACCGGAGGATTTATCCTCCCCCTCACGAAAAGCTCAGCACTGAAGAGGCAGTTGGTCTCACACTTATCCAGACTAACGCATTCCCACACCTACAAAGATACAGCAAAATGTACCCACAAACACATCGCCGCATCTGCCCCTGGTGCGGTGACACGCGGCCTACACTCTTCCACATCTCATGGGGGTGCGGGGGCAAACCTCAACACTTAAAGACTCGTAACACGTCATTTGAGCGGTGGGAGGTACAGCTGACCGGCGAAAGAACAGTGAAACTTTCGCTCAAACGAATTCGCACAGCGCGTGGGATGGACGTATTTATATTATGTACACAAAAGCGAGTGCTGCACATACACAAACTCAATTGGTGCACTATAGGCAAAATCATTGAACAATGGAAATGGCATACCAAACCAAAGCTTGTAGGCTTGAGATTCAGATGCTTGTTTTCATCTACTTTTTCCGAAATAAATCGGATACAGATTCTGTCAT
The DNA here is from genome assembly GCF_013339745.2 of Dermacentor silvarum. Classification (NCBI taxonomy): domain Eukaryota; kingdom Metazoa; phylum Arthropoda; class Arachnida; order Ixodida; family Ixodidae; genus Dermacentor; species Dermacentor silvarum. Next base: position 73,251,458 of record NC_051162.1, on the reverse strand, counting down.
CTAGGTGGGCTGCATCTTTATTGCGAAGTTATAGGTCGATTACCAATTTTCTGAATACGGGTCAATCCAACGACGATCAGTAGATTCTTCACGGTGGAATAGTCGGCACTACAACCGGCAAACCGGCCCCAACTTCCACTTGTAGGTAACTTCGGCGTCACTGCGTGCGTAATATAGCTGACTGATATATCAGGAATACACTGTAGACGAATCCGTCGCTCGTTAGCTTCAGAGCGTCGTGTTGACATCATAACTGTGCTCGCCTAGAGAGGATGTGGTGACAGAAGGCGAACGCGGTCGCACTTGGTAGCTGCTGGGAAGTAATCCTAGTAAAATGCCATAACCGTTTGAATGCTCTCTACATAACAGCTCAGCCGAGTGATCTATGCATTCCCCACGACGCACCTAGCGCAGCAATTCATGACGTCACACGCAGCTATCAGCATAGCTGTCAGTGTTTCCGAGCCTTTCGAGCTCTGATACTTCTGGTTTGGTTGAAAGTGTTCCTTCATTTTGGAATGGAATATAGAACTGAAACATGGTAGTTGGTCCATATCGTAGCGCCTTTGAAAACGTCAGGTATATGCCCCTAAGTGGCCACTGCTGACTGCAAAGCGTGATATCTAGGGTGCAATCGTGGCACCAGAAACAGGGTTGGATAGAAGCACGCATTAAAGAAGTGATAATAAAAGTTTTATACATTTTGAATTTTGTAAAATATGAAGCTAATTTTGATGACTGCAAGAAATTCACAATTTCTTGCAGGTAATTTTTCAGGCCCCACCATACCTATGTTGTTGCGTTGATGTATGAATGACTGTTTTCCTTTTTAGATCAGCACAAGAACTCCAAAGAGAAAGTACGAGAATCACTTAAAGAGATACTGCGATCGGTGGGTATAGATGAATGGCCCTTGACACATGAATCACACCAGAAATACGAGAAGGTGTTGCAAAGTACAGGGCTTAGACCTGTGGCAACAATAGCACCTGTTCCTGATAAGAAGAATCCACGGTACATGTTAGCAGTACGTTCGATCTTATTATTTCCCGAACAAAAATTTACTGGAAATTGTTTAACAGTTTGAACAATTGCTGTTTTATGGCATAAAGGTGTGTCATCAACAGCTATATGCAGACATGGTTTCATTTATTGAATTTAGAACTAGCAAGTCCTTGGCATGATCAATGAGTCATGAGTACCCTTGTAGTCCTCTTAATATACGAAGAAGCTTGTGACATAACAAAATCTCTACAACCATGTTACCGAAGAAAGGCTACTGAGAAGTATTTATAATGTATTGCGCATGGTAGAGGGGATAAAAATTAGGCACACTCCACAAACAAATCGAAGCCTATGGGGAGAGACGTTCTTATTGTGGGAATAATTGAAGGCAAAGCACACGAGTTCATTCTCGTTTTATGTCACGTGTAATCTCAAGAAATCTTTATGCACCCCATAGCACAAAACATTATTCACATGCAATCTCATACTAGACGATTCACAAGCTATGCCAAAATACGGACAGCAGTTGATGTGAATGCACAAAGTGAGACGTCGACGCAATGAGGTCTCTAGAACGAAGGCGATGTTTGATACCTCCAGAGAAGAATGGTGCTAAAAGGTGTAAGGAGTAGGTTGCAGTAGACCGCGGCTTAACAAAACGACATTTAATCCAAACTTGTTGACAATAAGCCGGTACATTATGCGACCACTTATTTGTGTTACGTTTGTGAATAGTCACCGAATGTGAACGTCAACCTATGTGACATTAGACAAGCCTACAATGGTACAAATGCTGAACTTTACTGCTTCCTTAAGCACAATGTCGATTTGACCAACCCATGTGGTTGTCAATTTTAGAATATTCAAACCTATCAGCAGATTTTAACTAGTTGTTTTAGCCATTCCTTATAAGATATTTTTCTATGGACGTCTGAATGGAAAAGTAGTCCGCTAAATTCGAAGACCACCCCTCAAAATATAGAAGTGATGAGGGGATACCGGGAAAATTAAGCAGTCCCTGACAGATTGGTTACTCAGCACTGAGAGAGAGAGAGCTGGCAACGAAAAATGAGAAAGAAAAGATCGCAGTTTACACGTGCACACAACGAGAGAAAGAGAGACCTCCCTGCAAGGAAATGCAGGAAGGCTAAATGAGCCGAGGCCTATTCATTTCGCTGCCCTGCGTGGGGATTCGGAAGGGCATAAAGAGGTGAACATAGAGAAAGAAGAAAAAAGACAGCGAGCACTAGTCACGCGCACACCTAAAGAGCACATCCCGTCTACAAACATTCGCACATACTTGTTGGCTTCAAGAAGTGCAGCGATGCCTTCGTTGCTTTCTTCGCCAGCAGCGCGCAAGGCCGTGGTCCAAGAATCATGACATAAGAAAAGCACAGGACATGTTCAGTAATTTGTTCGGCCTCGCTGGAGTCAAACGCAGGTGTGCCACTCATTCCAATGTGGAACCATTATGCTTTCATGAATGCAATACCAATCCAGAAGCGTTATAAAAAAGTCGCAGTTTCGCCCAGAAGGCGGAGCATCGATAGCGATGGCAAATTTGTAGACAGCTATACGAAATATGGATAGTAGTTTTATCGGCCGTATAAACTTGTAAACATTCACTTACTAACTAAATTAACAAGCATGGTGTGAGCGTGCGCAGGCAAACTTGAGCAGCTGACACCTAATGACTGCGGACACGTGCTGTGAAAACGCTGGCGCGAAAAACCAAGGCAGCAGCAGCGAGCGAAGTGACCTTCATGCTGTATATCGCTTCAACGCAAACTGAGCGGCGAGAACACAGCACGCAGAAAGGTATAAGCCGTCGGCGCACCTACACTCTGCCCGCAACGCAGATCGCTTTCAAGATAAGGACCGCGCGCGGTCAGGCCGTACGCAGGTGCTGCCAAAGTAGAACCCCCCCCCTCTCCCCCCCCCCCCCCCCCCGCGAGACGGAAGACGGCGCGCTTTCTCCCCACATTCCGCCCTTGAGCACACCGCGATCATCGGCTTCCCTCACATGCTTTCACTCGCACATAAAGCATACGTCTCGCAGCGACGCTGTTATCACCCTTGGACTTTGTACGGAACATGAAGGTAACAACAACGCCGACAGTGATGCCTAAATGCGCGTGGAATGTCCATATAATTGCTATCGCAATGAAACGTTGTATTGGAACGGGAAACGCGTGTTAAGAGTTGCAACGTGAAAGGATCAAGTTTATGGAGGCGATGTCACTTCGGATAACTAGGAGACAACCAATAAGTGTGCGTGGTGGTCCAGGCCATGAAATAACTGGCAGACAGTCCAGACTACGAAGAGTGCGGCATACCTAAGTGCTATAGAACATATGTTGATCATGTGCTCTCATTATGCTGCATAAAGACAATCAATGACACACTTTTTGTCAAAGTTCATCTGCCATTGACTGAAAAGTTATCTTGGAACCTTGGCCGGACCCTTGACATCGGTTTGATATTCTAATTACTAATATGAAATTCTTGCGCGAAAGTGGACGGGATTTGACACCTTTAAAGGTGCTTGCTCTTCATGTTGATTGACTGCCATGTTTGTCGCCATTTTCAACGTTTTCCCCTTTTTACTCCCATTAACCTTCCAAAATGCTGACTAAATTCAGTCAGAACTTTGATCAAGACCGACCTCTCAGCTTTCCAATAATAACGAATGTCTCTATTTCGTTGTTTATCACAGGTGAACGCACCACTTCCTCGGTTCGCACCCTATCCGGACACGATGGTGAAAATCAGGAGTCGTCGTCGAATGTACCAAGCGTACAAGGATCTAATTGGCACGGTGCTAAATTTGTTTTGTGAAAAGCAAGGTGGCGAAGTCGATCCAAAAACCGGTTCTCAGGACGATGCGAATGATTACTGGAGCAGTTACGAGGAGGACAGTAGCGTGGTTGAAGAATCACAGACTGAAGCTGAGGAAGAGAGAGCCATCGAACAAGTTATATCCGACATTATTGATGTGGAAGTAAGCATTGCTCAAGTAAGTACATAATGAATATTTATATAGAAATAGTCATAGTCGCGGCGCGCTTACCAGAGAAAGGCAGAAATAAAAAGAAAGACTTGGAAGAAGACTCGAAGAAAGAAAGGACAAAATACATGCATAAACGTGGTAAAGCATATGGCTTAGAAGAACTTCATGTGGGCCTAGTTGGTGCATACTTGATAAACTTTCTAAAGTGTAAACAAGAGACAAGGTACAAAAGGAAGGTCAGACACAGGATAGGTGCACAGGACAGCCGCCTGTCCTGTGTCTCACCTTCCTTTTGTACTTTGTCTCTTGTATGCGCTTAAGAAAGTTTATGGTGAAGCATGTGGGCGATAATATAGGCTGGGTTGTAATTTGTAATAACTTGGAACATGTATACTTCTCTGCCCATATTATGTGGTTGCCGAGTATCGGAGGGTACTGTTGCACGCACACGGGGATAAATTATATCAAGAAACGACAAAATAATAAGCCAAAGATGAACTGTCTGCGTGCCGTATGCTTGAAAAGCGCACTTTGTTTCATTTATCGACAGTTTTTTGAAGCTCTTGTTAAATGGTCCCTGAAAGACTTTTTGAACATAGTAAGAATGCTTTGCCGATCTATTCAGAAGGCTCCTGCGAACTTACCAGCCAAATATATAGCGCTGCATAGAGCAAGAGATTTGCAATCTTCAATCAGAAACAGTAAAAATAGGTTTGCTCTCTCCTTCATAACGTCGTCAACAGCTACGTAGCAAGCGGTATCAAGTGAAAAAAAAATGTATTGCCCGATTTTGTGATCGCGAAAGACAGAGAGAGAACTCGTGAGGGAAAGACAGGGAGGTTAACCAGGCTGAGCCCGATAGGACAACCTGCCCTGGGAAAGGGGGAAAGGTGATTGAAAGAGGTGAGGGCAGAGAGAAGTTCACACCCGGCACAGTTACACAGTCAAGCGTTTATCACTGAGTTTGTCACAGGCGGTCATACAGGGAGGTGCACCTAAAAAAAGAACAATGCCGCAGCGCCTTTGTAGCACTCCACACAGCATATGCACGAGGCCACGGGTCCAAGATCTTCAGCTACGTAAAAGGCCTGGTTTATGTGGTTATGGTAATCGACGACTGTTCGTGTGTGTGTGTGTAGCGTTGCTGTGTTGTGTCCAGTTTCTGCGTGAGTGCGGTAAAATTGGCTATACACGAATGCTGAGTAGCCGCCGTGCTGTTTTGCACTGTGCGTTACATTCCCTTTCTTTTGCATATGTGTTGGCTGAAAGTCATATTCAGTTTTCTATTTGACGAGTTGTCTGGGAAGCAACATATCCATGGAGAACTGTCGGCTTCAAACGCGTCAGTGTTAGCATGAGAACGTTACACCGATTACCCCAAGACGCCGAGCCGTGCCAAACGTGCGTGAGAGCAGCACGTGCACCTTGCTTTGACAGTGAGCACTCCAGATATATTTGTGGTTGGCAGGTTTCTCTACCAATGACTGCGTGCAATGGCAACATCTGAAGCAAGCTCTAGAATTGTAAGGCATATATGTTGAAGGAGGCGGCACCAATTAAATTTCTCAATCCAGGCCTTGCCGGTAAATGCGATGTAGGTTTTATATAACCTCCACTTAGCAGGCCTTCTTTGGAAAACTGATATCACCGCACATAACATGCTGAAACGAATCTGATTCACGTGGTATACCTACTTCAAGCTATTTTATGTACAAAAGTAACTGCCCGTCCTAAGCAGTATAGAAGAGAGAAGAACTGGAGAACTAACACGCCTTAGTTCGTAGAGTGTTAGAAAAGTTTTCTTTTGGATTAAACTAGCCTCATAGCTATGCAGATATTACGTATCTAATAACACGGAAATTTATGATGCATTGAGATCTATCAGCCTTTTCATGTATGACAGTGAAGCTGGTTGCCTAACATAGTTTTTTTTTCTCTGCTCGGAATCTGTAAAATATACTTGTGGCACATGGCACCATTTCTCCTCTTGCACTACCTTACTCGAACAGGTGAATATTACTAATAACAGAAGCTCTAAGAAAAAATTTACAAAGTTTTGAATAATTTTGAAACGAGCGAGTTAAGCCATTGTATCTGCCAGATGGGAGCTGGTGAGTTAGCAGAAATGTCCCTTGGAGAAGACTACTGACGCGCGCCGCAATTGTTATCCGTTTGCAATACTCGCAAGCTATGTGGCAAGATGGTACGGCACTGTAAAGAAAGGCATTTATTTGGCTACGGTGAACAGCTACGGTGGCTACGGCTACGGTGGCACGGTGAACAGGACTGGAACTTGGCGGCCAGCAATTCCTACGCGAGCAGTGCACCTACCACAGACGGCAACAGTGGCGCCATTGGCGACGTGTACGGCTCGAGTGACGATATTTTGAGGCGACGACATAGGTTAGCGCTCATTATGGACACTTGGGCTCCAGTATCAATCAATGCTGTCAACGAGACACAATCTACGTCTACTTCAATTAGGTTCGTGTTCGTGAGGAGCGTTAACGGAGGATTTGGACAGGACGAACGTGATGCAGCACACCCTCCAAGAGCTGCATGGCCTAGTTTTCCGTCCTGTGTTTTGGCGAGGAAAAGCGGCGAGGTTGGGGTGACGGGGAGCGACGGCGTTGAGGCGATGGCGATCGCCCGGAGGAGCGGCTGTCAGGGACATCAGAAGTAGGGTACGGACGGCGAGGTGAGTAACGGCGATCGTCGGCGTATGGGCGAGGAGCAGGGAATGAGCTCCAGTACGGCGGCATCCAGGTGGTGCGGCAGTGGCGGGATGCATGACCAACTCGGTGGCAGCGGAAGCTGATCGGTTTGTCGTCAGGTGTTCGCCATTCAGCAGGATTGCGTGGTCTGGGAGCGAAATACTGGTCATTAAAGATTGTGCACATAGGAATGGGTGCCGAATCAGGTAGGGAGACAGAGCAGGCGGTAGGAATGCCAAGGTTTGCAATTTCTTGCCGCACAACTGCTTGTATAACGGAAATAGTAGGGGCCGCTGGGTCAAAGGTACCATCGAGGGGTCGTGGATGAAGGGGGGCCGGACTCGCCGCTTCAATCTCACGGCGAACGATACGCGTGACGTTCTCTTGAAATGGTCGTGTGGCAGGAAGAGCGGAGCAAGAGGACGTGGCAGGGGTGTTTGGGAGCCGGGAAAACTGTGGGACGACGCAGCGGCTTTTGGTTACCTCGAAGCGGCGGCATTCTTTGACGATGGCGTCGACAGTAGAAACGTCGTTATAAACGAGCAAATTGAAGGCGTCGTCCGCCATGTCTTTTAGGATATGGCCCACCTTGTCAACCTCGGTCATGTGCTCGTCGACTTTCCAGCAAAGCACAAGCACTTCCTGTATGTAGGAGACATACGCGTCTGTCGACGACTGGACACGGGTAGCAAGCTCTTTTCGCGCAGCCTGTTCGCGACCTGACGGGTTGCCAACTAGGTCGCGAAGCCTCTCTTTGAAAGTGTCCCAGCTGCATAGCTCAACCTCATGGGTGCGAAACCAGAGAAGTGGTGCCCCGTCCAGATAAAAGATCACATTGGCAAGCATGATGGTAGGGTCCCAGTGGTGGCTGCGGCTAACACGCTCATACATGCTGAGCCAGTCATCGACGTCAACACTATTTTGGGCGGAGAATGTCCCAGGATCACGGAGACTGGGAACCGTAACGTAGGTTGTGGTTGGCGCCGCAGGTGTAAGTGGCGACGGAGTGGTTCCATCGGAAGCCATGGCTGAGAAGACGACGGTGCGGCCGTTCGGAGCTCCATGGCGAGGACGGGGAACGTTCCACCTCCACCAGAATGTTACGCGAAGGACGACTCAGTAAGACGAGCAACTATTTACAGGTTGTATTTACAACAGCGGTTGCAGCGCTGACCGGTTAGATTCACAGCGCGAGCCCAGCTCGTTCTTCCTCTTCTTTTCTCGAGTGATGGCTCCCGCGCGCCTCGTTCAAACAACCAAATACCACACGCGTGTAGCAATACGTATTGGCGATGCAATTGGCTACACATTTTAGGGCTGTGACTCAAACCTGGTGTAATATTGAATATTTATACCAAGTGAATGTGCCTTGCAAACTCATCAGCTTGCAGTCATTTGAAACTTGTGGCCTAAGGTGATTAGTTAGATTGATGCTTTGTAACATATTGAAATATTTTTGTGCACATAATGTGTGCATCTTTACGTAATTGAACTAGGTAACAAGAATTGTGTAGACTGCCGTAGATTTAGAATTATCTGCAGTAAGAAAGACCTTTGGTATATTGTACATAAACATGGTGGGATGGGCGCTACTAAACATTTAGAAGAGAGAAGCTCCATGTGAACTTTGGAAAGCGCATTCTTCCAAACTACAATATGCGTTCCGAACAAGCGCGCGCCGAAGTAACAGACAAAAAAAAATTGGAGGGCGCTTAAGCTTCGCCTTTAAGAGGGGAACGCGATAGCATTCAAAAACCTCTGACTGCATTTCATGCTGCCCGGCAACTGGAGCTGTTGCTTACCGGGAAACGCTGGTGGCGAACGTTATGCACGAAGGCAAGCTTTGTGGTAGAAACGCAGCCTCTTTCTTGGGCTGATCCCGGAGGTAGTGCCCAGCCGCGGCCACAAATTACATCATTTTCAGGATTATGTTTTCGTCGCACTTTTATTATTTCCGACTGAGAAGATTTAACATAAAAAGCGTGCACTTTCGGTGCTTTGTTTCATGACATTTGTTTGTCGGGTGTCATTATCAAAATTCCGAAGAATAACCTTGTCAAGAATGAAAGACAAGGTATCAGCAACTTTAGTGATAGAATGGTGTGGCAATATAACCCGCATATACCGCATGTCATACAGCAAGGCATGCCTATACCTAAATATATACGGAAATTTTCGCTCCCGGGATGCCGGCGCTGACGCTGACATAAAAACCAGATTTTCTGCACCGCAGAAACAGGCAGATATATCAGCTGCACGTAGCGGCAATTTCTTTGTTGCCTTATGGCAGGCAAGCTATCCTTATTCATGTGTTTGTAAGACAACAGCCGTATTTCAAAGCGCAAAAAAGTCGAGATTTTAAGTCACTACTTCTCGCCAACACTTCATCAAAGACATAACGGTGATAACACCATTTAAAACAATTGCAACACTGTGCTACGTAAACATAGGTTTAAAAAAGATTGACACACACAAAGCTTCGCCTCCACTTACGCTTCTACTGCTACCGTGTGAAGCAGTTCTGAGTGAAACACCTGCATTCCTCCGCCAGGAAGATTTTATTGTTGAAGAAGTTCTAAACGATTGTTCGGCTACATATCTTCCGCGTCATGGGCACCATTCAATCTAACATTTGCCTTCTATGCATGTGAAATGCAAACAATGTGCAAACAATGCTGCCAACATGCTAAGAGTTATACAGATTTATGGTAGCTTTGTCATTGCGAAACTGTTGTGCTCTTCAAATGGAGTGGTGCTCATATTATACAGTGACAATTCAGACTCCATGTGACCACCACATGAAACGCAAAAGTTAACGTTTTAGAGAAACTTGAGGGAGCTGCTTGTTTACTTCCAAATGTGCGACAAGTGATGCTGTAATGTGTTCAGCATGGTTGGGTCTATGTACTGCCATGATATAGTGCCTAGAATATACTGGCTACTGTGCCGTCCGGGGGGCTCTTCCAATGAGAGGAGGTAGCCCCGCTAGAGCTGCCTTCCAACTTTGGTGGCGAGGGGCGCTGCGCATCGTTAAGGTGTCAGTAGTGGTGTCAGCTGCTGGCGCATTGCAGTCTATGTTGCTGTTGCGTCAGTCCCTTCGCCTCGAGGGAAGCGTTTCTGCAATTGTGCGGTGTGCTTTGGTTCTGTGCAGTGGAATTTCTACCGACTGAGGATGCTAAACGCGAAGTATCAGGGCAGGGAGAAGACATGTTTCGTGCCCCTTTGTCGGAGCGGATACCGGTTGAACCAGGACAAGGTATCGATGTTCGGCGTGCCGTCGGATCCTTCACGGCTTTCAGAATAGGAACGGAGGATCAAAAGGGGGGATTGCAAGTTTACTGCCATGCACATGTGTCGTCTATGGGAAGAACTTTGAGGATATTTATATCGAGAGAACTTTCAGAGTTACGGTGGATGGCATCGTCTACGAGCTAGCCCGAGAGAGATCGCGCCTAAAGCCCGACGCAGTGCCGACGGTATTTGATGATTACCCGAAGCACATTGTGCCTAGAAATGCACCGAAGAGGAAAGTGAGGAACATTTGTGAGCAACCAGTCGCTAAACGACAAAGGCGCGGCGCCGACGCAGTCGTTAGCAATGCTTGCTCATCGAACACACTCGACGGCAATGCATCCGAGGAGCCTCCAGCAGCTGGGCAGACGAGCGACAGCTGACGCACACAGCAGCACACGTACTGTGTTGAATTGCAACACCCATTTGACATGATTTTCATCCCTGCAACATGGATGAAGTTGTCCGAAGCTCCAGTTGGCTCTGTGGCGTATGCGCATTATCGGGCCGACAATTTGCACTAAAATTTACATTCCTTCTTTAAATACAGTAAATTTCATTCAAATTGCTCTAGCGATTGTTTTTGAAAGCATTTCTGTGTTTTAAATTTACTTGAATTGAGAAATCGGAGTTGACTTGAGCTACAGCTTTCTCGGAAGTTCTACCATTTTTTTATCTGCACAGTTCCGGGTCGCAAGCATTGACCGAGTACACTGGTTATGTACAAAGTAGATCCGAGCAAATGCACCTAATGCGGCTTTAGTTCTTCAAATTTGGTTCTCATGATCCTCCTGCCATGTGACTGCTTCATACGCATGAACGTACTTGCTTACTGCTTCAAAATATTAGCGCATAAAGAATGGTACATCAAGAATGGCACAGCTAGAACGTTGGCGTTGTACCTAATAATCTTTAACCAATCCTGAAACATTAGTGTTCAAGGTCTTTGAAATGTTTTGGGAATCCTCTCCGATGCCATGAATAAAAAAAATTATGGGGTTTTACGTGCCAAAACCAGTTCTGATTATGAGGCACGCCGTAGTGGGGGACTCCGGAAATTTAGACCACCTGGGGTTCTTTAACATGCACCTAAATCTAAGTACACGGGTGTTTTCGCATTTCGCCCCCATCGAAATGCGGCCGCCGTGGCCGATGCCATGAATAGGACAGAGTCAAGTACAAATCACGGAACAATGATGTGTGATACGCTATTCGTTACAACTAAAACTCTATCTGTCTAACGTCTTGGATACCTGCTGACATGGTGGACTTTGCTCAGCGATTGAAACGCGATAACCCGAGCGTGTGGCTGCCGGCACATTTAGCGCCAGTGGGGGTTGCTGGGGACACCGAGCTACGAAAGGTGTACAAGTATCTGTACCTTAGAAGCATGGACACAGAAGTGCAAATAGAAAACCAGAAGTCAAAAAAAGGGCAGCGAAACAGAGACAGTAAATTGGTTGCAAAGAATGGAAACGAAAAAGACCACAGAGCTTTAAAAGAATGGCAGGAAAGAAATTAAAAGGAGAAAGCCATACGATAACGCAAAGGGCAGTGCCTTGCTATTTAGAACTGGAGCTGGCTGTCCAAAGATTAATACTCGCAACAAGGTGAGGCATGTGCCGGCTACAGGAAAACTCTGGATACCTTTCAGCACACCCGTAGGTAGGATTTAAAGTGGATGCATCAACGGGTGAGCAGTTGAGATAACCAAGAGACCTTTGGAGCATTGGTGAAAAAAAAAACAGGGCATAGGACATGACCTGTTATAGGCATGGATAGTTGCAGGAGAGAAAGACGTTTATTAAATCATAAAAAATAGAAAATTGTACATGTATGAAACGGCAACCCGAGTGGTTTTTTCCGTGAGGTGCTTAGAATAAGTTAATGGTTTCGCTTCTTATAATGTAGGTGAGCAAGCAGTCATATATAGCTTTGCGGTGTTGAGAGGTCCCTCTAGGAAGGATCCAGTCATTGAGTGCGACGACTGAGCTCAGCAGTGGGTAGTTGCACAAAATCGATACAGAAGTTTTGAGGCCGTCAACAAACATTAGGAAGAGAAAAAAAAATCTTCTTCTTTTCTTCTTTCTGGGGTTTCAATTGCCAAAACCAGTTCTAATTATGAGGCACGCCGCAGTACCCAACGAGAAACCTGTCAGTCCTCCAAGTAAGATGAATGTAATAGCTCATACTCCTGCAAGCAAGCAAAAATTGCAATGACTCATGCCTGCCGTAAGGCTGAGGCTATAAGCGTTCAGCAAAGTGAAGCGAGCATTGCATGCGTTCATGGAAATCACGTATACAACACATAACTGCATACGTTTGAATAAAGAACAAGCTCAAAACAAGCATCCGAACCATCAATAAAGCATCGCATGCCCCCCTCATCAGCTTTAGTGGTGTTTTTGCAACAGCTTCGCTGGAAATCCACTTTCGCAGGTTCATAACAACCGATAAGGGTTTATTTATAAGGGTTGGATTGAGTTAGACAAGGGTGATAACAACCGGTAAGGATTGATAAGCGTAGGATTTAGTCCGATAAGATTGATAGCGACCGATAAAGCTTGATAAGTGTTTATGCTGGTCGGATCAAATTTGACAAGACTAATATTGAGACTGGGATAAGCAAGGGACACAATGCTTACGCATACTTAGACAACTCCAGTCGTGTTTCTGCGTGAATTTTGTTCCTTTTTCCTTAAGTGCCTGCTTTTACGTTACATTATTTTAGAGAATCCGCTTTACACATTTCACTGCTTCTTATGACAGATGCCCTGGGACAAAGACTTGCAAGAGACTGATGCTTGTTATAAAATAAATGTTTTATTTACCCAATTTTTTAGACTATAGTCTGTACTCGGTGTATATTCTGGAAGGCCATATTTAGGCTTAAGATAAACAAAAGGTTCGTTAATGGATAGCCCGCACCCGCTTTGTACCTCGCAGGCATGTTTTAGGCCGAACATAGCTTTTTCCAAGATTTCCTGCAGCCAGTATACCAGTTGGTAAGCAAATATAACATTCTAAAGTAAAGTATTCCTAGGCAGCTTAATGAACTGGAGATATTTCCACTTATTAGTTGATTTCACTATGATATTGTAACGCAAGAAAACCCTGCTCATTTTTATTCAAGCTGTACCTACGACTTCAACACAATAATTCTTGCATAGCGCACACCCTAAAATAGACTCCGCAGCGTGAAATTTCGAGTTGCAGACGTGTATAGGGTAGACAGACGCTATACAATAAACGCAAAGAGCAGACACAAACAGGTGCTTCTACGCTTCGTGGGTGGTATTCACTGATGACCACTGCTGCAATTACGAAATTCAGCAAGGACACTAGACTCATTTTGCATTGCCAACTCCCTGGTAAATGAGGGTTGATAAAAAATTTGCGTGCCATAAAGGATTGTCTCTCTGAAACAATATCTTAACTATATCTCTCTTTGTTTTTCAGATGATTATAAATGGTCGTGTAATCGATTACTACCAGACAGACACTGTGCAAAACTGGCAAAATAGATTCGGAAGAGTAAGCTGGAATTGAATTTTGCGGTACAACATTTATTAAATGTTATTTATGCACATACTCACATTAAAACTGATATTTATTTCTTGGATGCAAAATATCACGCCCGAAAAGGTGCGCTGAGTATGGAAAGAAATTATTCATATTTGAAGGTTTTAGTTTGCGGCCGAGAAATCTGAACCTTTGCTGAGGTTTTGCATTAGGATGTTCTCTGGCGTTACATTGAAAATAGGTTCCTTAGAAAAGTATGCTTTATATTGGTGTATAATAATAGGAAAGCCATGAAATTGTAATTTTGTATAATATCAAGGACTAGCAAACTGAAACACCATAATTTTATGATAATAAACTTTAGTACAGAAGAAAAAAGTAAGAGATTGCTATGAATGCATTAGTGATTTACCAAAGACGTACTGTGATTTTGGCAAGATAATGAATTTGACCTTTCTTCTTTCTTCTCCAGTTTCCTTTTCTTGCAGGACTGGCAATGGATGTCAAAAGAGCAAACAGAACCCTGGAAAATAACAGTGAAGTGGGCATACACCTATTAGACTATTTCAAAAAGTTGGCTAAATATCTAGAGACCCTGGAAGTGTAAGTTCACGCATCGTTACTTGAAATGTACACCGACAACTTTGACAGCGTCTAAGGAATAATAATGACAAAAGCGCGAGTTGTTGCTAGATTTGTGAAATTTAATCACAAGCAAAGTATGCACGCTTGCGCACGATAAAATCAGACACCACTAACCTTGTAGCCTACCGTATGTAATCTTATATTAAAAAAAAGTGCTTTGTTTCGTTTGCTCTCACAAACATGTTCTATATTCTTACCATATGAACAAACACGTAGGAGAATGATAGGAGAATGATGGTAAAAAAAACATGGTAGGAGAATGATAAGTGCATACCGAAAATATTTTTATCGCTCAGAGTCAGATGATTCCTCGGGAAATTTTGATGCATGGCTCCGAAAAAAAGCATGCTCATATTTCACGGCTATTGACTTGCACGTTGACGAGCTATTTCTAACCTTGCACGCCAAGTAAAGTACTTCAACAACACACGATAACATAGCGTCAGTTTAAACAGTAGTAACCATGAAGAGCAATGTGTGCTGCAAGAGCTGAGGTGCTTTCTTCACGATGGACTACCAGCCCACCTTGACACCGACAATGACAACACCGAGTATGTGCATGGAAGTTAAGAGAAACACCGTGCGCAGCATCCACGTTGCCATCCTACCACCGGTGACAGAGCTTGTGCTTGAGTTTCCACCGCTTTGTACCAACTCTTCTGCGCGCCGTACTTTGCTTGCCTTGAATGCAATATAATAAGCCGAAACAAGTATTTATGGCTTCATCGAAAAGCCAAGCCTCATGATTATAAAGATTTAGTTTTCTTTAAATTGAAAGTTTCTTTGCGAACACTCACGCACTATAGTGATCGTTGCAGCTGGGTGCTGCTGCTGTTTCACCGAATGAATAAAACTTAAGAAATTGAATTACGTGCTCTATGGTTAGGTGATGCCTCGGCGCCCCAGTACAGCACCCAGATCCTTTCCGCATTACGCCACAATCACCCGTGTAATTTAATCGTGCCAATGTCAATTATATATTTTCGCCTGTATCACATTGCGTAGCGCTGGTGCGCGAGAGCAGATGTATGCGCTCGCACCCGAGCAGATGCTCAGGGGCTGCTTTTGGACAGCGTGTAACGTGGATAATATGGGTCGTGCGAGGGTCTTTGGTATGAGCGTGCACTGACACTGCAGTAACACAGAAACTAGCACGCACCCGCCGTGGTTGCTCAGTGGCTATGGTGTTGGGCTGCTGAGCACGAGGTCGCGGGATCGAATCCCGGCCACGGCGGCCGCATTTCGATGGGGGCGAAATGCGAAAACACCCGTGTACTTAGATTTAGGTGCACGTTAAAGAACCCCAGGTGGTCTAAATTTCCGGAGTCCCCCACTACGGCGTGCCTCATAATCAGAACTGGTTTTGGCACGTAAAACCCCATAATTAAAAAAAAAAGAAACTAGCACGCGGTAATGCACTACTTATGCATTTAAACATAGCTGCGCTGTATGTAGATTCCAGCGAGGTGCATTGAATTGGCAACTTGTTTTTGGGGATGATGTTTTTCAAATATTGTCCAGAAGTTCTAAACGCACGAAACTTGGACGGTCTAGCTTAAATCGTGTCACTTGTTGCTGGGCACGTCTTGACCCGGCCAGATCGATCCACCGCTCCGTACTAGAGGAACAAGAATCTGCATTATTGTGATAAAGAAAAATAAGTCGAAAGGTTAGTGTTCTCAATCGCCTTCTCCCTAACTTTCTGAAAGATAGCGTACATATTGCAAATGCGGCATGGCAAACACCACACAATAAATTTTCAAGGAACCCACACGCTACCATGCGTCAATACGAACTTGTAATTATGAAACAACAAAAATATGCAAGTTTCCTATGGTCGTTGCATGATTAATATTGCATCCGTAATCGGGCTCTTGGACACATTTATTACAACTTGCATGAATCATTCCCTCAAAAACATGAAAGGAGAAGTACTGTAAAGCTGAAAACCTTTAATTAAAAAAATTTGTAACGCTACATAATAAATGGAAATGTAAAAAGCGTTACTAGAGCATGCGGGGTCTATGTCGGCCTACCATGTCATAACATTTATTTATTTGGTTTAGCATACAAGACTGTTGTGAAGCGGGAAACTACGGTGACGTCTAGGCTTCTAGCACCACAGCATACATTGCTTGTACATAGCTTGTAAAGAAAACTTAAAGTTCGCTAGTAACGACATAAAAGCAGAAAATGAATTCGATAAAATACATGTGCAATATGAAAAACAAGGACACTGTGTAAACCCGTAGAGTACAGGCGACTGAATAAAGGCAAAGTAAAGCCGGAAATAATGGAACTCATGGCATTTTTACTTTATACACACTAAATAAGTGCATAAGAAAATTGCTATATAAAGAAAGAACAAATTGGAATCAATAAGCACACTTTAAATGCTTTCTAAAGGCTAAGTTGGAAGATTGTGTCATTTAGGTTAGTACTTGCGGATGAGTATTTAAGGAATGAGGAATCTGCCATTTTATTAACTGCAGTATGGTTAGTTCTAGTTTTCCTGGTTCGTAAAAATTCAACGTCTGATGTCCCGATTCCGAGTAATATTAGTATAGGTGGTTAAAATACGTCACAATCTTGGTAAATACGTGTTTGCGAAGATGTTGGCTATACATTTCACGAATACTAATAATATGGTCCAGTGAAAATTAAGATGGAACGTGTTCATGGCACGATAAGCCATGACTTAAACGATCAGCTCTCTTTTACATAATATGTAGGTTATTCACGTTGCATTGGGATGTGGCTCCCAAATAAGAAGGCAGTATTGCAGCTATAAGTAGATAAAAAAAATAAAGCTGTCTTTAAGAGTATTTGGTTAATAAGGTTCTGGTATCTGTTAAACATGCCAATTGAGTTCGCTATGTTCGTTATCAAAAATTACAATAGTACACTGCCGTTACATTGCACTCCAATGAACTTGCATTGAGACACCCAGTCTAAGACTTGAGACTGAAATACAAGGGAAGTGAATGAAACAACTGCCTTTTTATTAGTATGGAATGTTGTGAACTTATGTTTGTTGATATTTATATTTGGTCGGAATTTACTCATTCTGGCAACTACAGCAGGCATGTATTTGCGGTAGCTATGATGGGAGGTGAAAAAAAAAAAACAGTTGTGTCATCTCTATAAGGCACTAGCTCAGGTGGCTGGTGAACAGAAGACAAGTTCATGTTTGATAGAATGAAATGCTTTGCTAAAGTCTAAGAAACTTCCGAGCGTATATAAGTGTTTCATGATGAATGCTCTCCCAATTTATGCAGATCCTTAAAGACTTGGTAAAGGAAAAGTGCAAAATATTATTAGACAGACATTTTGCCTATTGCTTCTGCGTGCTGCGAAGTAAGCGGGAAAAATAAAAAGTTGCACTGCGAGTCCTCTATCAAAACGTCTGTGCCACTTAGGTCAATAAGTGAGGCTAACGTTTGCATTCAAGAAACGTAGAAGTGCAGAACTCATTGGCATTGACAGCTTTATTTATTTTTGCTCATTCTCCGGTTATATTCCAGGAGGAAGCTAGTAAACTACATTGGCTGGTACTTTGTTCGAGAGGTTGCGGACGTAATGACCTTTGAGGTCCGAAATTATCTGAACAGCTTTCTTCGTACTCTGCCAAAACCTGGTATCCAAGTGGATTTGAACGAAAATCACTGTATTGACAAGCTCATTGGATATCACGGTGTGATGGAAGCGGGCATCGCACATTTGTACCTGTTGCGCTACTTCGGTGAAGGAGCCATCGAAAACGTAAGAAAGTGGATACATGTCTCTTCAGTTAAGGAGCCATCGAAAACGTAAGAAAGTGGATACATGTCTGTTCAGTTTAGAGACAAATAAGGATTTTTTTACACATTAACCAATATTATTGCAAGAACACTGCCGTCAGTGGCAGATACAAAATATATGCTGAAACAGTTGTTTTCCATCTGCTTTAGGGGCTGCTACAGGGAACGTGGCTTGCTGGAATGGCGGCAACTACGGCAGCAATTGATGCTTGCAGTGTTCTTTACTGTTTTGAACTAATCACTTAAAGCCTACCGATCTGTGCAAGGACCTTGAATAAAGAAGCATGGAAATGCAACCATAGAAAGTGGAGTTTTACTGTTCGATATCATGAAGGAAAGAATGACTACCTAAAACGTTACATGGTGGGCTCACTTCAACAGTTGATATAACTTTACTTCAAACCTAGAAGAATATACTATACGTGTTTCTCAGATTTGTACCCTTAGCAAATATCAACCAAGCTTCAATGTCATCGACGCGTTACACGCCAAAGAAAAATCTTGTGAACAGGATGATTGTGTGAGCTTCGTACTTCTGGAATGAAAGGATCCTAGCAGCAATGGCAACTACTTCGCACGAAAGTCGAGGCTCTCTGAGAGAAAAGAAAGCTGGCTTTCGAAAACATGTTTCTCAGTTTCTTCTTCTTGCGGCTTGCCTGCTGCTTCGCAAAGTGTTGCGTTCGGAAATAGGAGTGCGTAAATAAAATCTTGGGTGCGAAGCTTCATAATTCAGACTTTGTGTTAAAGCTATCTGAAAATACAATGCGTTATCATGACTTAAACAAGCATATGCACCATAGGGAAAATGCAATTTTCTTGGTTCTATGCCTTGTTAAATATGTTTGTGCTGATTTTCCTAATATATGTTAGTTTTTGTTTGTCCTCACAGTTTTTTATTACGTTTTTTTCTCGACACAGGTATCTGGAGTAGCGCATTACCTTAATTCATCATTCTATAGTTTTGTTGGCATGAATTCATGGATGGATACTGAGGCGCACGAGAACTCGCTGCAATGGGTAATCAAATTGCTTTAAATTTCTGATAAACATCTTTCTTATTTTCTTTGTTAGAACACCTCATTATATAATAATTGACATCACTGTCAACCTCCATAAAGCATGCGTGAGCTTCGAGTACTGTGTAGGTGTTAGGTACGCGTGTACGCTATAGACAACTATGCAATTGGAGTAGTAATAATATTTGAGAAATCTTCGGATTACAATAAACCTCTCTATTTGGCTTTCATAGATTATGAAAAGGCATTCAATTCAGTCCAGATACCAGCAGTCATAGAAGTATTGCGTCATCAAGGAGTACAGGAGGCATACGTGAATTTCTTGGCAAATATCTACAAAGATTCCACAGCTACCTTGGCTCTTCACAAGAACAGTAGAAAGTTACCGATCAAGAAAGGGGTCAGGCAAGGAGACACATTTTCTCCAACGCTAATCACTGCATGCTTAGAAGAACTATTCAACCTCTTAGACTGGGAAGGCTTAGGAGGGAGGATCAATGACGAATATCTCATCAACCTTCGGTTTGCAGATGACATTGTCCTATTCAGCAACAATGGGGACGAATTACAGCAAATGATTGAGGACCTTAACCGAGAAAGTGTAAGAGTGGGGTTGAAGATCATTATGCTGAAGACAAAGATAATGTTCAAAAGCCTGGCAAGGGAACAGACTCGCCAGTTAGCCTCTAGAGTCTGTAAAGGAATACGTTTATCTAGGTCAAATACTCGCAGGGGACCCTGATCATGAGAAGGCAATTTACTGAAGAATAAAATTGGCTTGGAGTGCATACGGCTGGCATTACCAAATTCTGACTGTGAGCTTACCACTATTGTTGAGAAGAAAAGTTCAGAATGATGGCATTCTACCCGTGCTTTCATATGGGGCAGAAACTTGGAGGTTAACAACGAAGCTCGAGAACAAGATAAGAACTGCACAAAGGGCGATGAACAGAAAAACGTTAGGCCTAAGGTTAAGAGACAGGAAAGAGAGCGGTGTAGATGAGAGAGCAAACGGGGACAGCCGATATTCTAGTTGACGTTAAGAGGAAAAAATGGAGCTGGCCTGGCCATGCAATGCGTATGATGGATAAACGGTGTACCATTAGAGTTATAGAATGGATACCAAAAGAAGGGAAGCACAGTAGAGGACGGCAGAAAACTAGGCTGAGTGATGTAGTTAGGAAATTTATAGGCGCAAGTTGGAATCAGGTAGCGCAAGGCAGCGGAAATTGGAGATCGCAGGGAGGGGCCTTCGCCCTGCAGTGGACATAAATATAGGCTAGTGATGATAATGAATATTGGACAAAATTTATTTATTGGAACAGTTACATTAGTAAACGAGCTGTATTATGATTTGCTATTACAAAGCGATCACGCACGGATCAAGCACGTTGCCTTTAAAATTACATTGCAACTTTGCATAGGCAGATTCACAATAACGGGATTCGTAGAATATTGTTTAGAAAGCATTGCATTGTTGAAACAGTGATTCATGGGTACCAAGGAACCAAGGGCTCATAGCTAGAGCACTGCATGGACCGAATTTTCCAGCCCGGGCCGGACGTGGGCTCGCCATTAGTGCACCGAGCCCAGCCCGGGCCCGTGGATCCAAGCCCATGCCCGGTCCGGGCCAGTGGTTTCAAGCCCAGGGCTATCCCGTGCCCTCACCTACATGACCAGGCCCGGCCCCGGCCCGCGGCTATGCGAACCGGCCCGGTTACGCTCGGTTGCGCTTAGGACGCCGAGGAACGCCGATGCTCAACAGAAGAAAGGGCACCTGACAGCTGGGCTCTAAAACGTTGAAATTGTCTCCTTTAGGTGATTGGATGCGATATATTGGTTTCTGCTTCGTTTATTGAAAGACTGGCAACATCTATGTTTGTGCGCAGCGTTTCGGGATAATTGTACGGTATCGAAGGCGTCAGAAGGCAATATTATATTGTGCTGTAAGTGCTGATTCTGGAGAGAAGGCAGAGAGGTAGGTGCCCCATACATTCCGAAAACCAAGGCTATAGCGATGCTATCACGGCGGGCACTGTTATTTTGCGGATTTATTGCACGGCAAGTATGCTTATACAGGAAGACGCCCCTTTCAACAAGACTGCTGTTGACAATCCTTGCTCGACTGCACCGAAGGGGAGCAGAGCTGGCCACAGGAGTTCCGAGTGCCAATCAGATTGACATAATGAAATACGTGTTGCAAGGCTAGCGAAATGTTTCGGAACACCTCAGAACATCCAGGGTCCAGTTGTCTAGCACAATGTGCCGGAAATATTGTTTGTTTTCTGACCCAGCGTTCTTACTAAGACCCTACCCTACCAAGTAAGGCATAAATGACCTTTTTGTGAATATCAGGCACACATAGGAAGTTACATATAAGAACACAGTGGATTCAAAGTTGTCATGTATTGCGTCGAATTGAAAAACGTTACAATTGTTATTAGTGAAGTATAGCGAAAATGACGGGTGCATTTACTTTTACACCCGGTTAGACGATGGATATTTTGCTATCGCCTAGTTGTAAAAAGCTGGGTTATGCTTCGTCTGTAATCTTGAGGATATCCAGATTTGTTTCAACACCTTTTGATTTCCAATAAATCTGTTTCAGCAGCCATACGACATACTTTAACGGATGTTGCATATAGATGAAATTTTTTTTAATTCGTTATTGTAAGGTGGCGCGCGGGGAGTACTAGTCTTCGTGTTCCAACTCTGTGGCTGCTCTAGTCTTGTTACAAAGTTTTACTTAACGGTAAGTTAGTCATTCTCTATTGAAATAAGTTAGGAAGTGTGTCTCTTAGGCACCTTTCATGAAAAATTATGAGGGATAGTCAATCTGCCAGAACTGGTAGAATTGGGAATTTGTTCCGGATGCCGATTTTCTTAGGATTATCTTCTACGTATGCAGCCTATAGATATATAATTATTTTTCTCAATAAGCTCGCAAATTACGGTAATATCAGGAGAACTGCTTGTTGAGAGGCAATCACGAAGGCCAAAGAGAACAGATATTGAAACGAATCGTTGTAAAACACGCCTATTGGTCCCCCGTATTACGTCTGCGGAGCTTAGCGGTTCATTGTTTTGTGCGCACTAAAATTGTAAATGAAATACGTTGCACAACCGGGACAGCAAAGCTGACGTGTAGGTTTTCCCACACATCTTTTTGGTGCAGATGTAGAGAGCAGGGTAAAAGGTAGTATGTTTCGTGGTGGCTTTGCGAGCAGTTGTCCCAAACTCCTGATAGTATAAGGATCCTGAAAATTTGTACGTGCATGAAGCATAGACCAACCTCAATTCCGTGCACAGAGACTACTCTGCCACAATATTTCAGAAAAACTTACTGGTATTTTGCACTTTTCATTCTGCAGTGTGACTTGTTACATGAATATTATCCGCCTCTTGAAGTATAGCAAGTGATATGGCAGTAGTGCTCCACTTGTAACCGGTGATTATATTTTTGTGGCTGCGTAATACTCAATGAATGGAATCTGCATGAAATCATAATTTGTAACTTGCCATGTAGTTTATATAATTTCCCTACATTTTATGATTTACAAAATTAACTTGTTACTTATATGCAGATGAGGGAACTGCAGTACCAAATAGGCGCTCCCCATAAACTCCTTGATGAATCTGCTATTCAACAACAGTACGATCTCGTAAGTAAAGACATTATATTCACGTATTAAGGAGTTGTAATTACATACCTTATACTATAATTTGAAAACCACTCTGCTAAATGCGTAATAAAGATTAGGAGTTCAAGTTTGTCAATATGAAACTGCACAACCATAATATATTTTTGATTCAAGGTAATGCAAGGACAGGAATGCAACTGAAAAAATATGGCTATTTTCTGTTATCTTTACCTATAGTGCACTTTTAAAGGGGAAATATTTCCTTGGTAGAGGACGGCGTGGAGGGCCGGCAGTTGCCTAAGCAGCGTCGCCTCAGGGAAATACTGCAGAGTTTATACTGAATTAATTGCATACTCCGGACAGTATGCAAATATCCTGAAAAATATTCAGCGTAGCATGCTCAATACTGAATCTAATTTTCATGTTAGCTTTCTGTTTGTCTAGGCGGATGCGAAGATCGATGCATACGGTGTCAGAAGAGTGTGGTGAACAATCACATATATGGATTGTTCTGAAGATCAAGAATACGTTAATACCAATCTGAGTGTTAAAAAGAAAAATTAATTCTGTATTGTAAAGTCTTATATTCTATGAAGGAAGACTGTAAAACTGTTCTTGCCCAATATTATTGTTTAATATCAACAAAACATGCAAACAACACAGGAAGTGCTCTGAAGTAGAATTGGAACGAAAGAGTCTCCAAAGCAGATATATTTTGCTCAGTTAAGGATTGCTGCAGATGCTGCATTGGCCCCTGGTCTGACTGCCTATTGGAACTTCATGGCGCTTTTGGTCACGGGAATTATTTGAGTTGAAAGTTCATAAGGTAGCAGGAAAGGTGTGTGACCAGTGGCAAAATTGAAAGCGTCAAACATTGTCGCAAGTTCACAAGGTTTCACGTTATCGATGTGCTTCAACGTGCTCCCGAATCTTTGCTGATAAACATTAATGAAAATGTAGCCGTCCTATACTAACTAGGTTTGACTATGAAGTACCGTATGTTCGCTGTGAATTCGGTGAAAGGATGATATCTTGCGAGGTCATCAATTACTGATGCAGTTACAAATATTTTAACCTGTTCGCCCAATACCTGTATTCAAGGTTGTAAATACGATAAAGCCTCATGGCGAGAAAAAGTTCGGCTTCTTTAAAGCGGACATAAAATATAATTTGTAAAACACGGATAATAATACTTCGTTGCACATAAGCATACAGAGAAGGATCGCGTGCACAACTTGAGGGACACGCGAACTAGCCATTGTTTTTGTGAATACCCTAGGCATACATAAAAAGTATTTTATCGAAGTACGCACTCTGTGTTCGTACGAGATATAGCGGATAGCTTAAACTTTGTACTTTGCAGAAAGCAGCCGACCATGGCATTACAGATTGCTATCTCCATATAGTAAGACTGCTAGTGCTGTGTCCCAAAGCTTGCTAATAAGCTGCAGGAGCGGAATTAGCTATTTGGGATGCATTATGCAGGCACCTGGGCGTCATGTCAGACACGCGCAAAAAACTTTTCACTGTTCCTAATTTCATGACATCATAGATGCAGCAAATATAAACCAACAATGTAGCCTTCCTTGGCACTTTCTAATGCGAGATGCAATAGACACAATCCAAATAATCATTACCACAATATTCTGTGCTTCTTTAATGAATGAATACATCATTTATTCGAAAGCATGGCTCATAAGCCTAAGTGATGTAGAGGGAGGGATGACCACCAAGAAAAAAAAAATGGAATAGACGTGACCTAAAACTGTTACCTTGCGTCGCTTTGCTGTTTACTGGATAACATATGTATTCTTTTTTGTTCGTTCATATTCAGGTCAAGGTAGGAGCGCAGGACACTCTTTTACGGTATATATACGCCTATCGGGACAACAATTTTCTCCAAATGCTGAGAAAAAATGGGCAGGCGTACGATAGAAAAGATATGTGAGTACAAAGAAGACAACGACATACTGGTGACATGAAAATGTCACTTTCAGGTTATTTACTTGAAACGTTGACATTTTCTTGCTGCAAATTTTCCTCCTCTGAGATAGTAAGTGATAAAGCTAACTGAATGTAATTTTAAACACAGACATTATTTTCATGCTCTTAAAGAAGTTGTTACTTTCTGAATATTTGGTATAGTTATCTTTCTATGATGTGGGAAGTGCATTAAGTATGGTCCCTAGCGCAAGATTAGGACTTCCTACCAAGCCTATTAGAGTGCCATAAGATAATGTAGATTGCACATAAGCGAAAAATATGCCCGTTTGGCATAGTATTTATATGTGTTTTATTCACTGTTTTCATCATCAAGCACATTAATGAGTTTTCCCCTAAATTGTGCATAACCAGAATTGCTGCAAATTACAAGGTCTCAATATCTCAATTCTTTATTTATTTTTTAAGGTATATGCAAAATTTAGCTCAGCTCAACACACGCAGTAGAAACATCCTAAAATAATAAAAACAGAAATAGACAATTTAAAATTTCTAAACATGCCTATTACTATTGCAGATTACCACTTTGGTCCAGTAATGGCCACAATGTAGACTAGTATTTTCAGAAGTGTAAAACTTCAAAATTATCCCGCTGCGTAGGTGGTACCCTCAGAAACCTTGTGAGATTTCTCCTACGGGCAGATTCTCTGTTGCACTCCGACGAGGGAATTTTATTTCAGGCGTCTGTTCCATAGACATCCTTTCCATTCTTCTCCTATGTCTCATGCGGCTAAGAGCTATCAACTCCAGAGTTGGAAGGACGGCCGACTTTTGTAGAACCCCCTCAAAGCTTTCGTGGTCTTTGTTGAACCAAACTATGGCTTTAGAAGTGGCCATCTCCACAACGCGGATGCCGAGACTCAGTCCCAGGTTGTCCGGATGGCCGAGGTCCGCGTCAACGAGCAGGGGATTCTGTCCGATGGCTGAGAGGGGAGGCAAGGGACTCCCAACCCACCCCCCTGACCCCATCCTGGAAAATCAATAAAAGTTATTATTTCTCTCTCTCCAAAACAGTGCATCAAGAAAATTTCGTTTAGTGGCACTGGAACCAAATCTTGCCGTAGACAGCCGCGTTTTCAGTATTGGCCTCAGCATAGCAAGAGATGCGCTTTTCATCTGCCAGCTGCTCATACGTAAAAAGCAGGGCCATTGCTTGGGCACTCGTAAAAGTTCCCAAATGAGCATATGCCAAATTAGCCAAGGCTAGTGCTCGCTTGCGCTTACACCAAGAAAGCTTGGCATCTGGGCAAAACGTGTGGCTGCGAGGGTCATCAGCCTAGCACTAAAAGAAAAACGAAACCATCATAGCGAGCTACCCTAGATTTGAATAATTTTCGCAGTATTCCAAAGCAGCATATAGCTTTTTAAACATGAAAATAAAACGTTGATGCTAAATTTTGAATCAACGATCTAAAGACTATTTAGTTAAAAAATGATGCGATTTTTGACCCGAATCTCCCCTTAATAATTTATTTCACTTTAAGATAAAAATTTGGGCTTTAGGCTAACATGTCTATAGACAGGGCGGTGAAAAATAGTCACCTAGCCTGCTTGAGTGAATCATTAAGGTGTAAGTCGCTTGTCTAAAGAACGCTATGTGGAACTATCAAAGTTTGGTTTTACATGTCACAAGTAGACTTGAAGCCTGCAAGAAAAACAGGGCAAAAAAATACAGACGCGGACCCGCCCTTGTCCATGTTCTTATTTTCGTCCCTAATTTTTCGCGCTTGAATTCTGCTGGTGACGGATACCAACATGCCTGATCTCAAGCATCGCTTAATCAAATATATATTTTCTGCATATCGATAGTGTTGTGGTGTTTCTGAACATGTGCCGTTTTAGTTTCTATCCCGCCAATGTTTGTCTTCCTTGCCTAGGCTGTATGTAGGGATCACCTCGAATGACATAGCGGTCCGTAAGGACATGCCCATCAATAATCTTAGCATCGAGTATATGCTAGTGAAGGCGGCCGGCCAGTGAAAAACGATTGTAATGAAAACTCCGGTGTGCGAATTCAGACACATTGGCCTAGCACGCCATTTGAGTGGTGGGAGGTACAGCTGACCGGTGATACCCTGGCGGGACAAGAAGCTCTCGTTCAGCAATTTCGTCGAGCAGCCATGGCCAGTGGAGTCCTGGAATGGGACCACCACGAACTCGACTTCAAGACCAACGACCTAGATGGTCCAAATAAATGTTTTTTCTATCTCTCCGAGGATAGTGTTAATCGTGGGTGGCCAAGTGGTATAAGTGCTGGTGATAGTTGCATGTCTCTCAATCCACGATTACATAGCAGCAAACAAGTTTGATTCTGTAACTGAATTTGGGTGCATTATCGTCATTTTCGGCATTGTAATAGACTTTCGGATTGGCCATCCAAGTATGTCGCTGCTGTTTACTGAACAATATTGAAGAATTGCTAACTCCTCTTTGCGCAAGTCTGTAACATTTGAGTAATCTAATTCATTCCTACTTCTGAAACAAGATCATTGATAATATGTGCAGCTGAATCTAAGCTTTATGGATGCCATTCAGCGTCGTTGATAACTACGGTAGAGTAGCAATGTCTTTTAGACAGCTGACAGCAGTAAGCGCTCTTGCTGCTTGAATTAATAGAATTTTTCGCTCCCGCCTTCTATAGCGACCGCATAACATATGCGATGACCTTTTCAAGTTTGTATTTTCATTCATTCATTCATTCATTCATTCATTCATTCATTCATTCATTCATTCATTCATTCATTCATTCATTCATTCAGTTTATTCCCTAGACAGTACTGGATGGCTACCTAGGCTAAAAGCTGTGTAGACAGCTTGACAGAGGCCCAGGTAGCCGTTACAAGGCAGATACAACGAAACGGCAAAAACAAGATACTTAGCAAATAATGAAAGTGGGCATGTAAGCATACGTATATGTTGATAAACAAAACCAGCAAGTAAAACATAGTATAGGATCAAAATATAGAGAGTGTGCCATCAATACACAAGAAAACAGATAGAAATATGAGTATTTTATTAAAAAATTGCCATAACAAGACATTTATTACAACACTTTCACAAAAAATGCTCGCAACTGAGATTTAGACATGTATTTCGTTTCTTTGTATTTGTTCAGAAGTAAAGGAAGATTGTATTGTGCCATTTGAAGTTTGTAATCTGTTCGAAAACGTGGCAAAAACCACGTGTGTGTGCTGCGTGTATTTAACACAGGTCTGTGTACAGTTAAGCTCACCGCTGTTTCTAAGAACCGTCTAAATATTTTATTTGAATGATAAAAAGACACCAGAACACGATAGTCATACATGTTTTTTATGCGAATTATGTTGAAGATTTGAAAAGCGCACTGAGTAGATTCACAATATTCAAGGTTGGCGATCTGTCTTATAAATTTTTTTTGCAAAATTACAAGTTTTTGAATGTTTGCTTTAGTTGTTGTTAGCCAGAACAAATTACAATAATTAATGCGAGAAGCAAACAATGCATAATATATTTTAATTTTAATATTTAAAGGAAGCGCACGACCAAGTGACATCGCACCACTGACAGATGCAAGATTTTTACAAAGGTTTAAAATGTGTGAATCCCATGAAAGATTTGGAGATAGTGTAATGCCAAGAATAGTGTGTTCCTCAACTATGTCTATGTCATCCTTACCACATCTAATGACCTGTTCCAGCCTAATAGCCTTGTTTCTGGCTCGAAAAAACTTAACTTTTGTTTTTGAAGGACTAATTTTAAGCGAGTTTGAGGAAGACCAGCGAACAATTTTGTCAAGTATATTGTTACAGTCAACCGCCAGTTTGGTCGCATCAGGACCAGAAAGAAGCACGGTGCAATCATCCGCATATATAATGAAATTTACTGTCAAATGAATGTTAATTATGCTATTTATGTAAACATTAGACAGAAGCGGTCCCAATACGCTTCCTTGCGGTACGCCTGTTGTTATTGTTAGTAAAGATGATTTGTGCGTGCCGATACATACATACTGGCTTCTGTTTGTAAGGTAAGATCGAATTAAAGATAAAGGTTTACCACGTATTCCACAGATTCATAACTTATGTGCTAAAATTTTATGGTCAAGTGAATCAAATGCCTTGCTGAAATCTATGAATAAGGCTAGAGTTATTAGTTTCTTTTGAATGTTTATTAGTACATGTTCTTTCAGTTCTAATAATGCTGATTCGGTTGACCATCCCTTACGAAAACCATGTTGTGATTCTGACAGAAGCTGTATCCTCTGAAAAAAGTTATTGAGCCGATAATGCAGGATTTTTTCAAAGGCTTTAGCAAAGATAGGTATAATAGATATAGGTTGGTAATCTTTAGGCACGTTTTTGTCTCCGCTTTTATATACAACAGACACTCTTGATCGTTTCATTGCATCTGGGAATTCATCTAGTTCTATCGACAAGTTATATATGGATGCAAGTACGGGCACTATGTATTAAGTATTGTTTTGATTTCTCTAATTTGGAGGTTGTCTATGTCTAGTGCTCTCGTATTCTTTAAAGACATGAAAGTCCTATAAACTTCGACTTCATCTGTGGGATGAAGGAACATACTTTCAGTCCACATATTGGCAAAGCCATCGCCGTGTAGGGGATTTGTAGCAGGAGTGTTATTGCCAACGAAGTGCTTATTAAAAAATTCTGCGAGAGCATCACTAGTATACACTCTGTTTTCGTGCGTTATTTCTTCCGGAGACGCATTTTTTCTTTCATGGCCTAAAACTTTATTTACTGCATTCCATGCTGCAGAGGAGTCCTTGTTTGAAATGTTACCAAAAATATTTTCGCAATAAGTTGCCTTAGCTCGCCGTAGTTCCGCATTTAGCTTATTTCTAACTTCTTTGAACTTCTTTAGTGCAGTAGGACATCTTGTCTTTAAGAAAGCGTGGAAAAGCTTGTTTTTGCGATTCATTTCTCTTTTGTGTGCAGGCGTTACCCACAGTTTTCCTATTTTTCTGGATGGTCTGAAAGTTTTAAAACGAAAATGCATCATGTAAATGTTCGTAAATGTCTCCAGAAATTCTAAATATGCGTCCTTAACATTTATTTGTTCCTATACGCACGACCAATCTTGCGAAGAAATATTAGATTTGAAAGCGTCTAACCCATCATCGGAGATACACTGAACCGTAACTGCGTCGCACTGACGTTTTCCGGTTTTCCCAGGAGCATCATAACGCATAAAAATTGGACAATGGTCGCTAATTTTCCATGCTAATGTACCAGCGTCACGAATTACAGTTTCGCAGTTTGTAATTAGCAAGTGTAGCGCAGACGAAGTGGACACCGTTACTCGAGTAGGTGTTTTGATTATATTAACAAAGCCTGATGAAAGTAGCCTCGTAGTAAAGTCACGCGCAATAGGTGTGTCATCAAGAACATTTATGTTGAAATCACCTCCACAAATTAATGTAAAATTATTTGAGCGAGCGTATTCCAACAATACCTCAAAATAATTCATAAACAACATTAGGTTGCTGTTTGGAGGGCGATACACCACAGTAGCTAGCTCAGAGCTATTTTTTACACATAAAAATTCACAGTCACCGGTAATTGCCGAGTATTCTGGTAGGATTTCAAAGTTTTTAGAGATATCAGTGTAAAGAGCGACACCACCTCCACGCCGATTTGTGCGGTTTATAAAGAAATTTTTGTATCCTTCAAGACACAAAGTATCACATCCTTCGTTATACCATGTGTCTGTCATCATAACTATGTCAGATTTAAAAGAGAATTCACTTAGTAAGTGTGTAATAGTGTCGTGTTTCTCTTGGGCAGATTGTACATTAAAATGCAGTACAGAGTTTAAGGACCTAGAGCAAAATGTAATCATATTAGGTGAGGCAGACTCTTGGTAATTTACAGCCATTACAGTCAGCTGAAAAAAAGAACACGCACTGTTTAAATTATCTTTTCAAGGTCGCCCTCGCAAACAATCTTTATGGCATCAGAAGTCTCAAACTGCTGGCGAAGATATTTTCATTGAAGGTCCAAACCGACTTCTACTGGTTGTCACGTTTCCGCTTCACAGCCATGCCAAGCAACTTCTTTAGAGCCGGGAAGAGGTGTTCATTTACGTATATCGATGCTGTGTTGTCTAGCCCAACATTAGAATTAGTAATCCGAGCCTTCCTTGCCTTGCTTAGTATCGCTTCACGTTTTGCGCGTGACTTGAGTTGAACAATTACGTTCGTTTCCTGAGTGTTACGAGTAGGGACACGATGAAAACACTCAATATCAGTTTCCCTTATCGGCTCACCAACAGCGTTTCCTATTTTGGAAACAATGTCCCTGAGGTTCTCCCCGTCTTGTTTCAACACGCCCTTTATTTCTAGGTTAGAGTTCCTGGAATACTGCTCCACTTATACAACACCCCTCTCAAGTTCTTCATTTCGAGTTTCCACGAATGTGCACCTTTCCTTCAGACCTTTATTCTCTTTCTGTAACGCAGCATTTTTAGAAATTTCGGCCTCAAGTTTCTTTTGCAAGTCTTCTATAGACTCATGTGCAAAATCAAGACTTTTTGTGATGGTTTGATGCTCATTTTTCAAATCACGAATTTCTGCTCTCAGCTCTCTTTCAATGCCTTCTCGTAATGTCTTAATTTCTTGACGGAATTCATCTTTAAGCCGAAGCATTTCTGCCTTCATCTCCTTTTCGAGCTTTGCCAATTCCTTAGCCATCTCACTAGGCACACACAAAAAATGGCGTCACATTTTTGACACAAGTTTACAAGCAGAAACTACTTTACACTTTGGCAGCAGCAACGGCAAACAAAAGCAGAAAAAGAAATATCGTACAGACGCTCTGCCACTAACCTGCAGCAAAAAGGCAGAGACGCACTAAGTTGCTGCTTGCAGTAAGCCGCCGCTGCCGCCAAGTGAAGATTCCACCGGTGAACAGCTCCTTTTGTAGCTTGAGGTGCGTGACGTCCGGGCCCAGGCTGCAGGTAGTCGCTTGCTGTTGATGGCACACCACTTGCAGCAGAAGAGACAGATCAACGCTCGTACAGGCACGTGTACGCAGCCGGATCGGGTGGTGGGTGCGCAGTACAGACAGCCACGAAAGCAATCTGCAGCAAAAAGGCAGAGACGCAGTAAGTTGCTGCTTGCAGTAAGCAGCCGCTTCCGCCAAGTTACCAGACACCCATGCCAGACACCCATGCGTATACTACTTGCGTTGACGTAATCTTTCGCAGCGGCGACTTTGTCCAAGTGCGCCAGCACTGTTGTCGATTGGAGGAGTTGTGCTTTTGGAATGTTTCGGCTGGCGCACTTCATGTCGGCGTCTTATTTCCTGTCAGTGGCGCGGCGGTGCACGAAAAGTGCTTGACAAAGTACCTATCCTCGGTTCGGGAAGACAAAACCTAGACTTGCTCTTGTCATGCCCCAGAACCAGGATATCCTCTGCGTAAGGAAAATGGTACTTTCTGGCTTTAAGGTCTGTCTGGAGGACCTGCCTGAAGTATAGCTTTAGTTCACTAGAGGTGATCGTCGAAGTTCGAGGGAATGAAGACAACTTTCTCCATGTAGACGAGATAGGTCTGCCACTTTAAGTGTTACAACCCCGTCTACAACAAACGCTGAAATGGTTATGAAATCGTTATCAGCCCAACCGCTATCCTGAGTACTGGAACTCAGACCGGCGGTTCATTGGGCAAATAAATCCAACGATGTTTTGTGCACATGAGCCCCACTTACGAGCGCTAACAAGTTAGGACAGAGCTCATCTACCTATCTGAGTATGACAGTAGCTGCTACGCGTTATTTGTGATGCGCGTACTGTTGTCTGGGCTCCTTTCTGGCACTTTTGATGATGATGAGGACTATTTATTGGAATTCCCTTTCGAAACATGGAGGTGAAAAATAGTCACCTAGCCTGCTTGAGTTAATCATTAAGGTGTCCTATACACAATTTTACTTGTAGCATTTTCGTATACATCTCATTAATCCTTTTTCTCCTCAAAACTTCTCTGCCTTGTACCGCTTCATAGGCCTGTAGCGGATCCAATCGTATCCATCTCTTCCCTACTTTTTTTCCCACCACTACTCTAGGTCTCTTGCGGAGACAGGTTGATGCTTCGATCCATATTAAAGGCAAGCCGTCCTACAAGCGCTTGGACTTAATATAGATCGAAGCATGAACCTGTCAGCAGTAGAGAGAAGCAAGAGACCTGGAGTATTGGTGGCAAAAAAGCATCGAAAAGATTAATATGATTATGCAAGCCCTCCTAGAAGCGCTTGGATTTAAAGATCTCTCGATCTAAGTTCCCACTTCCACGTATTAAATGACTAAAGCTGTCTTCTGAGGAATTAATTGAGAAGCGGTGCATTCCCAGTAATAAAGGCCCACTAAACATATTGACACGTGCACTGATTTATCCTTTTCTTGACGACAGCATTTCGACTGCTAATAACATAAAGCTAACAACGCCTGCATGATTTAGAACCTACTTGGATGTTATCGTTGATTCTATCTGTTGAGTAAGTTCTCGCCGAACCGTGCGTAAAAAGATTGTGTGCGCGACGTGAATTGTGTGGTGCTTTCTGGAAGTCACACGGGCACCAGCGATTACCCTGGAATCATCGATGGGTCATGTATAAAAGCCGGCGCGCTTGACCCGTAAATCAGATTTTCGACAATCGCCGACTCTGCTCGCCGCTATCTTTGTGCTGGACTGTTGCTTGTTTGTTCTGGGCACAGGTTCGCACAATAGAGAGTTTTTTCATGATTTATAGTTTTTGTTACTGTGTTCTTCACCGTCACTACAACGTGAGAATATGCAGTTCCATATGACCTTCCATTCGAGATTCGGGAGTATACACCTTGGGACGGGGCATCTTGTTCCTTTGATTTGAAACAGCACCATAAAACGACATAGGATCGCGCCACATGCTCTCGTCAATCCTATGCTATCATTTTTAATCACTCGCATTCCGATATGCATCCTTAGATATCCGCAAGCACCTCGATGTGCGTCCATATAAATCCACCGGTACGTAGGGTGGAGCGAGCGCAATGCACATCTAGAGGGTTTTTGAAGCAACCCAAACATTTGTTTTGTTTATTTGTAGACCTGGGGATGTGGCGATAAAAAAATTTTGCCAGTTTATTAGGACACAGTGAAAGCTCTAGTGTTGATTGAACAAAAGCTTGAACTGATACTGCGCATTTCAGATGGCCGGTGTCAACATTAGCTACTGATGGGAGGTACTCGGAATTCTACACTTGTTTAGGTAAGTTTAGCGCCCCTATGTAACAATTGCAGCTGTAGTAAAATACTAATAAAAGTCGCTATAAAATTATTCCCGGCAAAATATACTGTCATTAGTTTTTGTTGCTTCGAGTACGAAGCCACAGAAGATCCAGTTTCGAAGAAGTCTTCAGGATTTCAACTGCTCCTGAAAAGTTTCTCGTTGTTTCGTTAATCACCACCCTCTGTTGAGCAGCGGTGCGCCTGCGATACACTTCAGTTACGACCAATGAGCATTGGCCTCTCCAGAAGTAACAACGTTTTCACGCTTCCAGTTGCAGAGACGTCAGTTTAAGTATTTCTTTGAATTATAACAAAATGACAAGAAAGAAGAAAAAAGAAAATCCACTGACTAATTATTTGTGCAGCGAAACATTGTGTGTACAAACGCCCGTAGCTCGCATACGAGCATTTCGAAATGTCCTCGTAAACGCTGAGGAAATCAGCCGACATTCGGAGGCAATCTAAAAGCTTTTTTGAATTGTAATAAATTAAATTTAGTGAAATAATTGCGAATCTCGTATATCTCAAGCGTTGTAAGTTTTGATATACTGGAATTTTTGAGCAATCTGCAATGGTCCTGATGTCTTTGTATGAGAAACTTTCCCCATACTTATTCAACGAGTTGAGAAGTTGGAGTCAAGGTTCCTACTCGTCGAATTCCTCGCCAATCGACGTTGGTTCCTGTCACAGAGACTTGCCCAGTACATTAGTAGATTTTCGCATTTATTACATAAGTTTTTCGTGCTGACGAAAAACAAAAAAAGGAGTATTATCTTGTCAGTGTACTTGTCGCTTGTGTGAGGGACGCTCGGCGGAATACTTTTATGAAATGTGTTTCAGGGAGCGTAAAATCAGCTCCGCATGAATGTGGTAGAGCGGGTATTATTTCTCGAATAACAAAAAATAACATAAGTGCTTGTACTGTAGACCACCTGAGTAATCCTTGTTGCACGTTTGAACAAAGTTGTTTTTACAAAATGGTTTTCAAGATATTGACGTTGTGCGCAATTATAAGCATAGCAATATAATGGACGTTCCTGCATTAATGTTCTCTCTTTGTAAGAGCGGAAGCTTATGACAGTATTTGGGCACTCGCCACTAAACGACACAATTTGTGCAACAGTGGTCCTCATGGCTAAAAATGTAATAATGCCAATACTTCAAGTGTACTGCACCGTCTGTCGTCCAACAGGTATGCCTGCAGGCGCGCTTCAAGAACCTGTATTCAGATATAATGCGTCAGGGTAAGTAAATTCCTTCAGTGTATTGAACTATATGCAGCAGTCGCTCAAGGGTAAAAACTCACTTCTTTAGCTGCTGAGAGCTTTCATTCTAGGTAAAGCAGTTTATTTTGTCCACTTAGCCACCGTGGTGGATCGATGGCAATGATGCTATGCTGTGGAGCACGAGGTTACGATCTCCATTCGCAGCAGCGGCCGCTGTATTCCGTGGGATGGAATCAAAGCCGCTACGGTACCACTCTTGAGGTGAACACCTAAAGGGCTCTAAGTGGTCAAAAATAATCTGAAGCTCTCCGCTATGATGTTTTTCATATCGCTTGCGTGTCTTCAGGTCATTAAACGCTACACGCCAAAGATTTCAGTCTTAAAGGGTCCCTAAACTATTTGGACAAATTTTGCAATGCGTAGGGTACAGCTACCGTACAACTTTAGCGACACATTTTAAGTGAAGCGTCTCATGTTAAGAGAGCTACGGACGATTACAAGTAACCCTCCTCCCTAGTTGCGCTTTCTCTCCTCAACTCGGCGCTAAGCTCTGCCTTCACTGGCTCTGCTTCATGATGATGATGATGATGTGTAGTGTTTAATGGCGCAAGGGCCAGCTATGGCCATGGAGCGCCATGACATATGGTGATGGGTTCTGAATGTATTATGGATGGAGTGGCCAGTGGGTAGCAAATGGTAGATAAAACGTGGCTGTAAAGATGCCTAAAACAATTCGCTATATATTGCGTAAGATATATGAGTGTTAAAATAAGGACAAAGACTAATGATGTGAGCTATGAGCGGAAAGGTTCGTTACAAGGCTCTGCTTCATGATGTGACGCGCTGTCGTATACTTGCGGTTGTCTCGGAGCCAGCGCGCGAAGCCTCTCTGACCTCGCTACAAGCCACCTGGCCGCCGATCACCAGCAAGAGCTATCCAAGCAACGTGCGTTGAGAGCGTTCTGCCTTAGCGCCGAGCGTGTCCGGTATTCCGGTAACCGCAGGCGAGCTGGGCGTCTTGGCGGATGGGCGGAGGCGTAAACGAATGCTCCTACATACTACTACCGCTGTGATGAAGGGGCTTTATAGCCTAAGCCTTAGCGGCGGAGCGCCTGTACGGTACAGCCACCTGGGGTCACAAAGCTTACCCACTCAAAATACTATCGCTGTAACCAAGTGCAAAACATTTTAAACGCAAAAAACAACGTGTTCTCTATTACGCTCCTGCTGAAAATTTACAGCAGCAAAGTAGAATAGACCTGGTTACTGGTATATTAACTCTTTGTTTGTCTGGTTTGTCTGGTTTGTCTGTGCCACCAGGTGGCTGCACCATGCGGGCGTTCATGTTTGCGCCTCAGCTCATCCGGTAAAACGCCTAGTCCGCTTGCGCTTGCGTTTACCCGAATACCGGACAGGCTAAAACTCTCTATTGTAGTCGCAGTCCTCCGGCGTCAACTGAAGGCCGCAAACGCGTAGGTGCTGGCGCCGATCTGATGACGACAACCCGATGCGCTGCAGCCATTCCACTTAGATGTTGCCTCGAAGAAGGACACGATGTCGCCGCTTGACATGTCACCAATCGCTACGTTTGCAGCCCACAACGTAACGAGCGATTCATGGTGCTCGCGAAATGAAAGCTCGAGACCTACACTAAACGCGTAGCACGCGAAGAAGCAGAGAACGGAGAAGACAAGCAGACGACACTTGTGTGCCGGAAGTGCTTGAGTGTAGTGATAAATTGTCGTTTTTACTTCTTTCTGTTACTTTTTATAAAAACAAATTAACCATAATTCCAGCTATGACGAATAACATTTGTTCACCATAAAGTAGGAAAAATTATTGATGATGTGACCTGGGTAGCCAGTCGGATGGTTCGCTCAACTTACGTCAATTTGGCTAACTACGTCAATTCAGAGGGGGCGGCTGAAAACTGAGAGGAGCAGTGCCGCTTCGATCGGTAGCGATGCGAATTTTTACAACCTGAAAATAAATTCCATGCTTTACGCGCAGCGCGTAAAGGCTTCACTTACGCACCTTTCGTTGTCGTCGTTTTTGTTCCCGTCCTCTTCATTGCGTACACAGCGCAAGAAGAAACTGTGAACAGCCATCAACTAGCCCAATTGATTGCCTTTTTGAACTTCACGTAATGATCAGAAGGACCTACCCTAACTACTCAGTACGTTTATACAAAAACGGTCAAAATGGTTGATATATTTTTGAGCCTGTCTGGTATCTTCATATTTGTTCGTCTTGCAATATAGCCGTCATTAAGCTTGCAAAGAAGCTATCATTGCATAGGAAAGTGGTTCGATGGTCATAGCTTAGAATTTCACTCCAGCGCATATGAGTCTAGAATGGTAAGAATTGTAGTCACATCAATATGGTACACAGCAAGATGTCACGGGTTTCACTCCCTGCCACATTGGCTGCATTACGTCCTATCGTGACTGAGCCACACTGTTAAAATGTACACAATATGCCTCCTGTCCAACAATAAAATGACGACTGTACGTACTGGCAATTCTGTTCATTCTGTGCATGTTCAAAAAATGAAGCTTGGTTCGTGGCTTTGACAAGGTCATCGACGGTGCTCAGGGGCTCCAAGCTACATCGGCAGGATTGTAATAGGCGTTGTTTTATGCGTGCGAAGAGGAAATACCGGGTGGGTCTAATGCACAATGGGTCGTTCTAGCGTTGTTCTAGCTGCATTTGTGAAACTGATGGTCGTAGTTGTGTGTGCTGTGCGTACGCTGCCCAACCAAGATGTTTATTCTTGATAACCTGCTTCACTTAGTGAATGCTCTTTATATTTGGGCATGACGGCCACCACTAGAAAAACTGGCGCTGTATTTGGCATACCGTAGCATAAGGGATCATGTTACACACCTTCCCAGTCGACCGCATCGGAAATACTGGAGCGCGCTGAGAGTAAAAGCATCATCATTATCATCATCAGCCTATATTTATGTGCACTGCAGGACGAAGGCCCCTCCCTGCGATCTCCAATTACCCCTGTCTTGTGCTAGCCTATTCCAACTTGCGCCTGCAAATTTCCTAACTTCATGATCCCACCTGGTTTTCTGCCGTCCTCGACTGCGCTTCCCTTCACTTGGTATCCATTCTGTAACCCTAGTGGTCCACCGGTTATCCATCCTACGCATTACATGGCCTGCCCATTTCCATTTTTTCCGCTTAATATCAACTAGAATATCGTCCATCCCCGTTTGTTTTCTGATCCACACCACTCTCTTCCTGTTTCTTAACGTTACTCCTAAGATTTTTCGTTCCATCGCTCTTTGTGCGGCCCTTAACTCGTTTTCGAGCTTCTTAGTTAACCTACAAGTTTCTGACCCATATGTTAGCACCGGCAGAATGCAATGAGTGTACACTTTTCTTTTCAACGACAGTGGTAAGCTCCCAGTCAGGATTTGGCAATGCCTGCCGTATGCACTCCAGCCCAATTTTATTCTTCTGTAAATTTCATTCTCATGATCAGGGTCCCCTGTGAGTAATTGACCTAGATAAACGTACTCCTTTACAGACTCTAGAGGTTGACTGGCGATCATGAATTCTTGTACCCTTGCCTGGCTATTGAACATTATCTTTGTCTTCTGCATATTCATCTTCAACCCAATTCTTACACTTCCTCGATTAAGGTCCTCAATCATTTGTTGTAATTCGTCTGCATTGTTGCTGAATAGTACAATGTCATCTGCAAACCGAAGGCTGCTGAGATATTCGCCGTCGATCCTCACCCCTAAGCCTTCCCAGTCTAAGAGTTTGAATACTTCTTCTAAGCATGCACTGAATAGCATTGGAGAGATTGTGTCTGCTTGCCTGACCCCTTTCATGATAGGTAACTTTGTACTTTTCTTGTGGAGAAG
>NC_051162.1:73174426-73212336 GCF_013339745.2 Dermacentor silvarum | reverse complement strand
CTGACTCAAATCTGAAGTTTCGTAAGTTCGAATCCTGCTCCAGTCCACTACATTTTCAGGCATGGAGTGTTGCCTGACACCGGCAAAAAAAGAAAATATTGCCGAGAGCTAGTGGGGCTATACTAGTTCAGGTGCAACCAAACTAGGAAGGCCCACTAAGCTTCATCAAAGTCACTCCCTCACCAGAACAGTAACTAACCTCCCTGGTGCAGTACTTGGCCACTACCTCCCTCATGACTCCGACAATTAACCCATGGCCCTCAGTCCCCAGTGGCGGCGGAGCACCTGACCAAGGCGGCGGTCAGACCTGCGACGTGGCAGAGGGTGCTAAGAATCTCTGGGTCCGGACAGGCCGCCAATGAAAACTGAACCTGGCAACGTTCAACACGCGCACCCTCTCGATTGAGGCTAGCTTAGCAGGACTATTTGAGGAACTATCAAGCATTGCTAGGGATATTATTGTCCTTAGTGAGGTTAGAAGAACTGGTGAGGCTTACACAGTGCTGACTAACGGCCACGTCCTCTGCTACAGAGGTCTTCCAGATAAGAGAGAATCCGGGGTAGGATTTCTAGTTCATACCAACATAGCGGGCAACATTAATGAACTCTGCAGCATTAGTGAGAGGGTAGCAGTCGTCGTAATAAAGCTGAGTATGAGCTACAAAATGAAGGTGGTACAAGCCTACGCAACAACTTCCAGTCACGATGATGAAGAAATAGAACAGTTTTATGAACATGTCGAATTAGCAATGAGAAAGGTGCAAACTTAGTATACTGCAGTCATGGACCACTTCAATGCAAAAGTGGGCAAAAAGCAGGTTGGTGAGCAAGCAATTGTCAACTACAACATCCATTCTAGGAATGCAAGAGGAGAGATGTTGGTAGAATTCGCGGAAAAGAATAGGCTCCGAATAATGAATACATTCTTCACGAAGCGGAGCAACAGGAAGTGGACCTGGAAAAGCCCTAATAAAGAAACAAGGAATGAAATAGATGTCATACTCTCTGCCGATCCAAGCATAGTGCAGAATGTAGAAGTATTAGGTAAGGTAAAGTGCAGTGACCATATGTTAGTGAGGTCTAGGATTTCTTTCAATTTGAAGAGAAAAAGAGTGAAATTAGTCAAGAGGAAACAGGCCAACCTATAAGCAGTAAGGGTGAAAGCAGACCAACTCAGGGTGGTGCTCGCAAACAAATATGCAGCTTTAGAACAGGAAGATGAAGATAACATAGAGGTAATGAATGAAACCGTAACTAGGCTGATCTCCGAAGCACCAATTGAAGTGGGAGGTAAGGAACCAAGGCAGCCAGTAGGGAAGCTCTCCCAAGAAACAAAGGACCTAATAAAGAAACGTCAAAATATGAAAGTGTCCAACTCAAGAGATCAGATAGAATTCGCTGAACTGCCAAAACTGATAAACAAGAAGAAAGTAAGGGATATTCGAAATTATAGCGTGGGAAAGACTGAGGAAGCCGTAAAATATGGACGCAGCATGAAATCAGTCAGAAGAAAGCTTGGCATAGGACGAGGCAAGATGTATGTACTGAAAGATAAGCATGGTAATATCATCAGCCATTTAGATGACATAGTAAAAGCAGCGGAAGAATTCTATACTTACCTGTACAGTTCCCAAAACAGCTAAGCTACTTCCATTCGAAATAGTGATGAACTGAATGCAGAAGCTCCTTCTATAACTAGCGATAAAGTTAGAAGGGCCTTGAAAGACATGACCAGGGGAAAAGCGGCTGGAGAAGATGGAATAACAGTAGATTTAATCAAAGATGGAAGAGATATTATGCTAGAAAGAATTGTGGCCCTTTATACTCAATGCCTCACAACTTCAAGTGTACCAGAGAGCTGGAAGAACGCCAACATTATACTTATCCATAAAAAGGGAGACATTAAAGAAATTAAGAATTATAGACCCATTAGCTTGCTTTCAGTACTGTATAAAATATTCACCAAGATAATTTCCAATAGAATCAGGGCAACAATTGACTTCAGTCAACCAAGAGAACAGGCTAGCTTCAGGAAGGGACATTCTACGATGGATCATATCCATGTCATCAATCAGGTAATCGAGAAATCTGCGGAGTACAATCAACCTCTCTCTATGGCTTTCCCAGATTATGAAAAAGCATTTGATTCCGTAGAGATACCAGCAGTCATAGACGCATTGCGTAATCAAGGAGTACAGGAGGCATACGTGAATATCTTAGCAAATATCTACAAGGATTCCACAGCTACCTTGGTTCTCCACAAGAAAAGTAGAAAGTTACCTATCAAGAAAGGGGTCAGGCTAGGAGACACAATCTCTCCATTGCTTTTCACTGCATGCTTAGAAGTATTGAAGCTCTTAGACTGGGAACGCTTAGGGGTGAGGATCGACGGCGAATATCTCAGCAGCCTTCGGTTTGCAGATGACATTGTCCTATTCAGCAACAATGCAGACGAATTACAACAAATGATTGAGGACCTTAATCGAGAAAGTGTAAGAATTGGGTTGAAGATGAATATGCAGAAGACAAAGATAATGTTCAATAGCCTGGCAAGGGTACAAGAATTCATTATCGACAGTCAACCTCTAGAGTCTGTAAAGGAGTACGTTTATCTAGGTCAATTACTCACAGGGGACCCTGATCATGAGAATAAAATTTACAGAAGAATAAAATTGGGTTGGAGTGCATACGGCAGGCAATGCCAAATCCTGACGGGGAGCTTACCACTGTCGTTGAAAAGAAAAGTGTTCAATCATTGCATTCTGCCGGTGCTAACATATGGGTCAGAAACTTGGAGGTTAACTAAGAAGCTCTAAAACGAGTTAAGGGCCGCACAAAGAGCGATGGAACGAAAAAATCTTAGGAGTAACGTTAAGAAACACGAAGAGAGTGGTGTGGATCAGAAAACAAACGGGTATAGACGATATTCTAGTTGACATTAAGCGGAAGAAATGGAGCTGCGCAGGCCATGTAATGCGTAGGATGGATAACCGATGAACCATTAGGGTTACAGAATGGATACCAAGAGAAGGAAATCGCAGTCGAGGACGGCAGAAAACCAGGTGGGATGATGAAGTTAGGAAATTCGCAGGCGCAAGTTGGAATACGCTAGCGCAAGACAGGGGTAATTGGAGATCGCAGGGAAAGGCCTTCGTCCTGCAGTGGACATAAATATAAGCTGATAATTATGATGATGATGATGATATTGGTGCGGAGCCGTAGGGCATACTGTGACTCTGAACAAAGACGACAATTTGGTGAAGCGAGCGTTCGGCTACACTGAGCCTACAAGATCTCGCGCCAGCTCGGCGATGTAAACTACGAAGTATCCCCACTGGACTATTTATCCTCTGCCCCTGTGCCCACTGATATCATCCACGTGTCTACGCTGAAACCTTACGATACCGCGACATCGCCCCATTCAAAAACACTAGCGCCGAGGCGGTGGTTTTCTGACGGGGGCGTCATGTTACGGAGCAGTGGAGCATAGTGGGACTCTGAACCAAGACGAATTTGGCGAAGAAAGCGTGCGGCTGGTCTGTGCAGCCATCTTATGTACCCAGCGTTGCTGAAATTTGTAAATACCTGTAAATACAGCTTAGCTTTGCTATTTCTGCCCCGTGGAAATATTATCGTCTTTTGTACAATTACTTCACTTGGTGCGCGAGGTTAGAAATAGCTTGTCAACGTGCAAGTCAATGACCTTGAAATTTGAGCTTGCTTTTTTTTCGGAAGCATGCATAAAGTTTTACAAGGAATCATCTGACTCTGAGTGATAAAAATAGCTTCGGTATTCACTTATGATTCTGCTACCGTGAGCAAGCGTTTCTTCCTTCATTTAATAAGAATACAGAGCATGTTTAAGACTACAAAACAACGCACTTTTTTGGAATCGGACATTAGATACCGTAGGCTTCAAGGTTTGTGGTGTCTGATTTTATTGTGTACAAATGAGTATACTATGCTCATGATCAAGTTTCACAAATCTAGCATCAACTAGCGCGTTTGTCATTATTATTTGTCAGATGCTGTCAAAGCTGTCGGTATGCATTTCAACTAAGGATGCGTGAACTTACACTTCCAGGCTCTCGAGATATTTAGCCAAATTTTTGAAATAGTTGAAAAGGTGTAAGCCTACTTCGTAGTTATTTTTCAGTGTTCTGTTGGCTCTTGTGAGATCCATTGCCAGTCCTGCAAGAAAAGGAAACTGGAGAAGGAAGAAGCGAGCTTGAAGTTAGTATATTGACACAATCACAGTACGTCTTCAGTAAATCGCAATTGCGTTCATAGCAATTTCTTACTTTTTTCTTCATTACTAAAGGCTCTCATCATAAAATACGGTGTTTAAGTTTGCTAGCCCTTGATATTATAAAGAAATTACAATTTCGCGACTTTCTGTTTATTGTACACCTATATAAAGCATAGAAAACCCTAATGCATAACCTTAGCGAACGTTCAGATTTCTCGGCCGCAAAATAAAACGTTCAAGCATGCATAATTTCTTTCCCTTCTCCGCGCACTTTTTGAGCGTGACTTATTGTATCTAAGAATTAAATATCACTATTAATGTCATAATGCGCATAAATAACACATAATGAATGCTGTACTGTAAAATTAAATTCGAGCTTACGCTTCCAAGTCGCTTTTGCCAGTTTTGCACTGTGTCTGTCTGGTAGTAATCGATTACACGACCATTTATAATCATCTGAAAAACAAAAAGGCTGGTGATTTCTTTCTATCAACTCTCCAGCACCAGTGAACTGGCAAACGCTGAGGCCATACAAAATTAGTCTAGCGTCCTTGTTGAATTTCGCATTTTCAGTAGTGATCATCAGTAAAAACCACCCACGAGGCGAAGAAGAACGTGTTTGAGTCGCTCTTAATGTCTAATATATATCATCTGTCTATGCTATAGACGTTCGCAACTTAAAATTTGA
This sequence comes from Dermacentor silvarum, assembly GCF_013339745.2. Classification (NCBI taxonomy): domain Eukaryota; kingdom Metazoa; phylum Arthropoda; class Arachnida; order Ixodida; family Ixodidae; genus Dermacentor; species Dermacentor silvarum. The sequence goes on along the minus strand of NC_051162.1, from coordinate 73,207,399 downwards.
CGCTGTGAAGTCTATTTTAGGGTGGGCTTTATATAAGAGAGATTGTTGTGAGGTCGTAGGTATAGCTTGAGCAAAAATGAGCTTTGTTTTTTTGCGTTAGAATATCATAGCAAAATAAACTAATAAAGTGGAATTATGTGCAGCCCATTAAAGTAACTAGGAGTATATTGCTTTAGAATGTTATTTTTGCTTACGAACTGATATACTGGTCGCAGGAAAGCTTTAAAAAAACTGATTTTCCGCCTAAGATCATCCCTGCGAACTACAAAGCGGAGTTCAGGCTGTATCAATCATTAACGAATTTTTTTAATTGAAGCCCAGATATGCGCTTCCAGACTATACACTGAGTGTACACTATAGCGTAGAAAATTCGGTGACTAAAACAATATTTCTTTTATAACAAGCATCAGCCTCTTGCAAGCCTATGCCCCAGGGCATCTCTCGTAGACAATGAAATCTGTAAAAAGGTTTCTCAAAAATAATATAACATAAGATCTAGCATTTTAGAGAGAAGGAACAAATTTCATGCAGGAACTCCACTGGAGTCGCCTAATTTTGCTTAATCATTGTGCCACTTTTTTATCTCCGAGCAGCGCGGTACAATCATCAGTCTTATCAACCTTGATCCGACCAGTATCAAGCGTTATCGACCCGACCAGTATCACTTATCATGCGTTATCGGTCATTATCAACCTGCGAAAGTGGATGTCCCGCGAAGTTGCAAAACCACCACTACAACAGTTGAGAGGGGTATGCAATGCTTTATTGATGGTTCGGATGCTTGTTTTGACATTGTTCTTTATTGAAACGTACACTGCTCTGCGCGTTGTATCATCATCATCATCATCATCATCATCACCAGCCTATATTTATGTCCTCTGCAGGAGGAACGCCTCTCCCTGTGATCTCCAATTGCACCTGTCTTGCGCTAGCTGATGCCAGCTATGCTGTGTTGTATGTGTGATTTCAATGAATGTATGCACTGTTCGCTTCACTTTTCCGAGCGCTTATAGACTCAGCCTTAAGAAGATATGAGCCATTGCATTCGTCTTACGTGGCGGGCGGACAGGTTTCTCGTGTGATAGGCATAGAAATGAAGCATTTTAATAACCAGGAACCAGGCTCACGTCACATTTGCTACCTTACACACATTGTGAAATGGTGAAATGGGGTGAACTTAGGGAAGAGATGGAGAGAACCTTATTGGAAACGAATGGAGAAAGATTGCGCTAACTGAACGCACACTTGAAAGTGACACCGAGTCACCAGTCGACTTTAACTCGAATAGGATTCTCAATACTGTCTGCGCCAACAACGCAAACGGCATTGACTTTCTATAATTATATGTGTAGGAACCCCACATCTATGAAGATGTTTCATAGGAAAATTAAAAAACGCATTCTATTTGACCGACACTCTTGTTTCATGGCGAGAAAATTGGGCTCAGCGATTAAACGGTTATACACGCACAGCATAGCGGCTGGCAACTTCTTGCGCCATTCGCAAGCGCTCAGGGACCGAAGGCAGTCACAATGCTTCGCATAGGAACTCTCGCTTTCATATAATGCAAAAATATATACTATCATGATGACGATGATTTACTGGCAACCCGTCTGAAACTGGACGATGACAAGTAGTCTCCTAGGCTGCTTGATTTATGCACGTATTATCAACATGTATTTCAATCTTGCATTTTGTATACATCTGCTTATGAACGCGAAAGCCTTATATCCTCCAAACACCCCTCGGTCAATATATTCATCTATGAATTATACCATGGTCATTTCCAGATAACACGTTCTCATTACCTGCAAGATCCTCCAAAACGCTCAACCAGACTAAATCATTCTAAAACAATCTATTCTCCCCCAAGTCGTGTTAATGTTCACAAGTACTCCCTTTTTCCATCCGCCATTTCCCAGTGGAACAAGTTAACTAACGATATTGTGTGTTGCGATAACATCGACTCTTTTATTAACCGCATTCAGTGTATTGACTTCTCACCATGATTTTTTTTTTCATTACATTTCTGTATGACTTCTGTATGACATTCTCTGTATCGACTTTTTCCCATGATTATATTTCTGTACCACTCCTGCAAGGGCCGTGAAGGGCCTGCAGTATATTCAAATAAAATAAAATAAAATATTGCACATTGCTTTCAAGTTTTTTTTTTCAAAGCTGACTCAGAAGTGATTACGCAATATATTCATTCTGGGTAGGAAGTACAGGGCATTTGTAACAGTAAATAAGTTGTTTGTTTTTACACTTGTCATCCACTTTCGATAAATTTGACACTAAATAGATGTAGACCTCTGTGTCCGCCCAGATGGCCGAAAGTAACTTTGAGGTGTGCTTCGAAGTCAACTGCGCAATAATACCATATGCAATAATACCAATGCAGTTTTTACCATATAAAAGATGAGGTGATGATGGAGATACCACGTACATGGAGATGCAGCTTTTGGCATCTAACGGTGGTATTTACATTTTCAAAATTGTTTTTCAAAATCATAACATAACAGTAGACAATAAAAACCACCTTGAAGAGCGATTAGGTCCCACAGTTGTGTTCGGGTCTCAGGAGGATATCTGTCGTTTTGAGGGACCTTCAAAAAGTGGAGCCCAAATTCGCACAAAAGAAATCAGTAAAAAATATGTACAAAAAATCAATAACTCCATAATGTCGTTACAATCCCATAACATTATATATCAATCGATATATTATTTATTGAGCTATATAAATAACAATAAATTATTATAATAGTCAGATTATTTATGATAATGGGCATGACAAAGCACTATAATGGGATTAACATTCCTTTCTCTGGTAAGTTTGTCCCGACCATGACTATTTCTATATAAATATTTGTTATGTACTCACTTTAGCAATGTTTACTTCCACATCAATAATGTCGGATATGATTTGTTCAATCACTGTCTCTTTCTCAGCATCATTCTGTGATTCCTCAACCACGCTACTGTGCTCCTCGTTACTGCTCGAATAATCATACGCATCGTCATTAGAACTGGTTGTTGGCTCGACTTTGTCACTTTGGGTTTCACAAAACAAGTTTAGCACCACGCGAATCAGATTCTTGTACGCTTCGCGCATTTTGCGACGTTTGCTGATTTTCACCATCGCGTCCGGATACGCCGCAAACCGAGGAAGAGGGGCGTTCACCTGCGATAAACAAAGAAAGAGAGAAATTTGCATTATAGAAAAGCTGAGAGGTCGGCCTTGATCAAAGTTCTGACTGGCTGTACTCAGCATTGCTGAAGGTTAATGGGAGTAAACAGGGAGAAGCGTGTTGATGACGATGACAAAAATGGCGGTCAATCACCATGAACAGCAAGCACCAACTTACACCGGTCATCACTATTCTTCCTTAAACAAGAATCACACATCGGTTTCGTCCTTGTGAATCGTTGTATATACGTTTGGCACTGTGTATCTACGCGATTTGTAGTTAGAATTTTGGCATGGCTTGTTAACGCTGTAAGTGTCGCTATACCAACTTGTTCAAATTTTGCTCGAAGCCTTGATTGTTCGAAAATTATTATCCACGCTGGTGACCAAATCGTCATTCTGCTTAAGGAAGCAGGATACTTCAGTATTTATACTATTGCAGACTAGTATACAGTGACATAGGTTGGCGTTCACATTCGGTGACAAGAACAGATACTATTCACAAACGTAGCACAAATAAATAGTGGCGTAATGTACCTGTTGGTTATCAACAAGTTCACACGCACAACTTTACTCAAATATCGTTTAGTTAAGCCGCGTCCTGCTGCAGCCTGTTCCTTCTGCCTTTAACCGTCATTCTTCTCTGGAGATATCGAACATCGCCTTCGTCCTAGAAACCTCATTGCGTTGACGTCTCACGTTGTACATTCACATGAACTGCTCTACGCATTTTGGCATAGCTTGTGAGTGGTGTAGTATGAGATTTCATGAGAATATTGTTGTGTCCTATGGTGTGCATAATGTTTTCATGAGAATACACGTTGCACAAAATGAAAATAAACTTGCGTGCTTAAATTATCCGCACAACTAAATTAATTTATCCGCACAATGAGAAGGTCTCTTCACATAATTTCAATATTTCTTCGGAGTGTGCATAACTTTTATCCCCTTTACCGTGCGTCGTACATTATGAGAACTTCTCAACAGCCTTTTTTTCGGTAACATGGTTGCAGAGCTTTTGTTGTCACCAGATTATTTATATATTAAGAGGACTACGATGGCACTTGTGTATAATTGATCAGACCAAGTACTTGCTAGTTCTAATTTTAATAAATGCAGCCACGGGGGACATTATTCTATAGCTGTCGATGACACTAATTTATGCCTGAAACGGCAATTGTTGAAATTGCTAAATAATTTCTGGTAAGTTTTCTTTGCAGAAATAGTAAGAGCGAACTCACTGCTAACATGTATTGTGGCTTCTGCGGATGAGGAACGGGTGCTATTGTTGCCACAGGTCTAAGCCCTGTCTTTTCCAACACCTTCTCGTATTGCGGGTATGATTCACGTATCAAGGGCCATTCATTTATGCCAGCCGATCGCAGCATCTCTTTAAGTGATTCTCGTACTACCTCTGGGGAGTTATTGTGCTGATCTAAAAAAGAAAACAGGCATTCATGTATCAATGTAACAACGTAGGTATGGTGTGTCTTGGAAAATCATCTGCAAGCAATCGCGAATGAAAACTATTTTTACAGTCAGAAAATTTGCTTGATATTTTATAAAATTACAAAATGTGTAAAATTTGGTATATCACTTCTTTAATTGGTAATTCTATCCAACACCGTTTCTGGTGGCACTATTAGACCCTATATCACGCTTTGCAGTCAGCAGTGCCCACTTATAGGGCGTACACCTTACATCCATCATAGGCACTGCCATATAGTCGACTGCCATGTAGCAGTTTTATATTGCATTGAAGAGTGCACAAATTAGTTCAACTAAACTAGAAGTATCAGTGCTCGGAAGGCTTGGAAACACCGATTGCCATGCTGACAGTAGCGTGTGACGTCATTGCGGTGCGTGGGTGCATCGCATGGAATGCAGAGATCATGCGGCTGAAATGTGATATTGAGAGCATTGAAACCGTTATCGCAGTTTACTAGCATTCCTTAGTCTTCCCAGAGGCTACCAGGTGTGACCACGTTAGCTTTCTGTCACCCCATCATCTCTAGGTGAGCGCAATTATGATGCCAACTCGACGCTCTGAAGCTAACGACCTGTGGATTCGTCTACAGTGTATCTCTGATAAACGAATCTGCTATATTACGCTCGCAATGACGCTGAGGCTACCTACAAGTGGAAGTTGGGCCCGTTTATCCTTTTGTAGTGCCGACTACGCCACCATGACGAACCTACCGATCGTCGTCGGATTAACCAGCATCCAGGATTTCGGAAGTTTACCCTAAAAAACACACAGGACAAAGAAAGAGGCAACACGACACCGTTTACAGTTGTCTCTTTCTTCTCCTGTTTGTTTTTTGCGGTAAACTTCCTAAATCATGAATCACCAACTGCCCTACACCCACACTTTTTAGGTATCCAGGAAATGGGTCTCTGAGCAATAAATTTGCAAAAAGAAAACCATACCTAGACTATAGTATTTGTATCTAATTTATTCCGGCCCAAGTTGACGAAAACAAGTATCTCAAGCTCAAGGCTACAAATTTTGGTTTGGTATGACATTTATATTGCACAATGGTTGTGTACAAAGCGCGCCAATTGAGTTTGTGTACGTGTAGCAATCGCTTTTGTGTACATAAACTTAATATGCACATCCCACGCGCTGTGGGAATTTCAGTGAAATCTTCACTGTTGTTTACGATGAAGGGTGTAGTTCTTAAGCGACTACGTGCAAGTATGCAGCGCACAAGCAAGTTTGATAAGTTTCAACCAGGAACCACCGCGTTCAACTTAAGCTTGTGTTGCTTCACCATGCGCGTCCCACACATGATGGTAAAAGAATCACGACAATAAAACGACCACAATCACATGAGACTATTGAAAGAGGACGATGCCATGATGACAATGACATGAAGAGACTGGCACGACGACACTGGAATCCTTACGAAAGAATGATGGCGACGGAATAATCACGATGGCATGGCGATCACTGAAGATGACGCAATGACAATAGCGTAACGACAATTTAAGGATAACGGCGGCGTGACGACCATAAAATGAATGATCTCGAGTGACGACAATGATATGACAGCAACAGCATGATGCCAACATGGTGATGATGATGCAGTCACGATGATGATGATGATGCTGGTTGTACTTCCACTACTCTCATGTGGACACCGATTACATGTATGTAGAATCAACTCGCTTTGACAGCAACAGCATGATGACAACATGACGATGAGCCTAGTACCACGATGATGACGACGCTGGTAGTAGTGCCACTTGTCTCATGTGAAAACTATATTATATGTATGTACAATCAGCTCGCTTTTCTGTTTTCACCTGTACATCTTATGTGCTTGCTAGGCGTTTTTCGCTCTCTTTCACCTACTATACAGTATCCTGTAGCTGCTTTTCTGCCACTGTGGCACGGCCAAGTCAGGCATTTCCTCAGCTTATAGCCGTGTCTCCCCAGGCGGTAATATACAAAATTTGCCTTCAATGAACCCAAGAAAGAAAGGCGGCATGACGACAATGGGATGCCGATGCGATGGTGTGATGACATTGGTATGACTACACTGGAACTACGACGAATCAGTGCCGACCACAGCGTGACGACAATGGGATGATGACAGAAAGTGAGAGAGGCATAAAGGAGAGATGCCTCGTAGTGGAATCAATTCGCTTACTAACTGAATTAGCAAGCACGGTGTCAGCGCACACATGCAAACATGAATAGATCACACTTTTTGACCACAGACAACCACTGCCAAAACGCTGGCGTGAGCATGATGCTTCGACAGTGGCGTACAGGTGACAAATGGACGCTGTTTTCGATATACGTTCTCGATTACCGGTGGAGTAGGCTTTGCGAGAGGGTCTTCTCATGTTTGCTCATGTTTGCTGTATCCGCCTCGAGATGGTGCCCAAGTGTATTTGCGTTAGCTTTAGCGTTTTGCTCCGTTCCGCTATTCTAAAACACTACCTTGTACCGCGCAGTGCAGCCTTTCTTTGCGTTAGCGTATCGTCGCACGCTAACGCTAACGTAAGCGTTTTCCGCTATACTAAAACTCTCTATTTTTACGTCGCAGAAAGCATGCAAAAGACGAGAAGCCCTGGCTGCATCAACTGGAGTCAATGACAGCAGTCAATGACATCGCTTTCACCGGCGCTTAGTTCAAAGGGCTTCTTCAACATGTCTAAAGTATTGAATGAATTTTTAGTAATTGCTAAGTCAGTTCGTTAATAATTATTAGCAAGACGCTGATAGCGTTAAGCCGTTTGAGTTTCAACTAAGCGAACATAACGTGGTAGCCCTTTGAACGCATATGTATAGGCAAAGAAACATCATCAGCCAGTGCCACAGACCCCGCGAGTTCCAGTTTATGAAATCGTCATGAGCTGCCAAAGCAGCCAGACCACTAAGCATTCACAAGTAAATGAAAAAAAATAATATTTAAGCATACCTTGACTTTATTTGACTCCCATTCTGCACAGTTGTTACATGATGTACGAAAACTATGGTGAGATAAGGAGATGAAGTACGAACATATTGCGTTATAACCTGTTTAAGGCGTGGTGCAGATTTAAAATATACTCTCTGTCCCACCTTGTACACATACGCTGTACAGCTTGCTGGCCATTCTGCCAATGTTTACGTGCTTGTCATCGGCGCCACTTTCCATGCCATGCTTTTGTAAATGGCTATATTCCACTTCTAGTATTCCTGCGAAAAGAAGCCACGTTTTTTAGGAACTGTCTAGATTCTCATATAATATTTCCTACACGATGTTCCTGATTGTCGCTTTATACAACAAAGCTCTTAGTTTTTTTGCAAATTTCTCTCCGCAATTACGCGAACCTGCCTGCAATATTTCTTGTGTCAAAGTTCTTACGTGAACATTTGCACTCATGTGCACGGTACCCAAATCACTTTTATCGTTTTTCCTCTTGAGAGTTACTGGAAAATTAGCATTTTATTCAACGTAGTACATCTTCCATGTGACAAAAAAAATCACGCAGAAGGAGATCAACCACAGTTATTATGTGGAACATCAACTCTTTCTCCTTGCCCGTTCACTACTCACCAGTTCTTGAATCTCACGTGCGACTTTTGTGCAAACAAGAACAGTTCTAGGCAGTCTGAAAGTTTTCGATTTTCAGGAAGAGCACCTGAAATTTTCAATCTTTTCACACGTGCATCAGCGCCATGCAATGCTAGCAAACAAAGAGATATTTATAACTAGTGACGGTATCTGTGTAATTGAAAACACTGATACATGCACCCATCATTGACTACTGCTTTGTTGTGTCGTTAGTATTTCTCCGCAAGAATGAGTTCACGGATACCAATAAGTTACATTGTATGGGTTGCATCAACCATGTGCGTCGGTACCATGGACGAACGCGAGTATGAACTTTCAGAGCAGCCTGTTTTCGTACCACGCCATCATTCATGTGGAATATTGTTTCAAATTTATTCTGCCATAAACAAAAGCAGAATCATCCCGTAACCAAAACAATGAAATGTTCAATTGCATCTAACCGTGTGAGTTCCGAGGAAAATTGCGGAGATTATTTTTGCGGGCCATTCGCCAGAAGTTTGATGGGGTTTTTTGTTACTTTTCTAATCTTTTATTACCATGGCCTGCTACTTAAATATTAAAATTGTTAAATTTATCGCTTTAAGTTTACTGTGTTAACTTATTCGCGTTACGCTTGAAACATTTCCTGACATTGCTGTAAATAGTTTACTGTGGCCATTTGGCTGCCTTTGAATTGAAGGCTATTCTGTATGAAAAGCACTGTAATGTATTTTGTCTATAGAAGCGTAACAGAACTGCAGCTCCTATGCGTTTGATATTCTTGTTTTTAGACTTCACGAACTGCTAAAATAAACTATATGAGCATTTTAACGATGCGTAGTTTTATTGTAACTTGTATATTATAGATTTTCCTCTTACCTCTCAGTTTTCGGTAGAGCAACGTCTTCAGAGATGCGGGTGAAGTCCTGTGGAATTCCTCGTTCCCCTCATGGCAAACATGCTTGTAGAAGTTGTCGCATTCACTAATTATTGTTTTCCCATCTTAAATTGAAGAATAGTGAAGAAAAAGTAGGGAGAGGCAGAATTAAACAGCCAGCATTGCCAACCATTTTGCTAAAAAATTAAATTATGGAGTTTTACGAGGCAAAACCTGGATCTGATAATGAGGCACGCTGTAGTAGGGGACGCCGGAATAATTTTGACCACCTGGGGTTCTTCAACGCACACCTAAATCTCAGTACACTGGTGTTTTCGCATTTCGCCTCCATCGAAATGTCGCCGCCGTAACCACTTTACTGTGTCTCTCTCAGTCCACATCATTTTTTCAGGCATTGGCATCTTAGAAAGGATGTTAATCGTAATCCTAGGCTTCAGATAAGCAGCATAGTGTTTGTTGTAAATCAAATATTTTTTATCAGTTATTCTGCATAAATATTTATCTTAAGAGGCCCAACAAAAAAGTTTGTTTGCTTAAACAGGCAATAATGCATTACTTGACACTAATCTGCACTTTTGTTATGTATTGTTGAGACAATAATTGGCACACCAAATGTATTAACACAAGGCGCTTTCCTGTCTCAAACTTCCACCTAAGTGCCCTCGAAGGTTTCTATGGAAATTTACAATTTCAAGTTGCAAGAGTAATACCTACAAATAATTTAAATAGCGACAGTACAAGTCAGAAAGAAATGTTTTTGATATAATTTCTACAAGCTTGGACGACTTAAATACAGCGCCCCCAAATGGTTGCTGTTCATGGAATTTGCAATCGCACGTCGGCATTACAGACTGCCATGAATTAAGCATTTGTATTTTTTCTATATACGCCTTATCACAACCGAGTCTTAGTATGAATAAAAGACTGCTATTATTTGCTTAATACTTTGCTATAATGCATGCATCTTATGGTATCAGCCTTCTTCTTTATATTGTTACGGATGAGATGGGTTTATTTAGAAGATGTTCAAGGTGGCGTAGAGACGAGGTCGCATGCAGTCAAGCATTTTCTATACCACGCGCAGTTCACCAATCTCCTCTTCTTCGGCTCTACCGCGCAGCGTAAAATATCGAGTTTCTCTGTCGCATACCTGTTTAAATCATGCTTTCTGCCCATAGGAGATCCTATCATTACAACAATTATAGATATCGCCATTCTTCATTTATATCAATCATTTATATACCAATAACTGCGTTTAGAGTGGTTATCAACCAAACATGGAAGCTTTGCTTTGGAGGGAGAGCATTGCACGCAAAGGTGTCAAAATTTGAGCCAGCGGACTAACGCATTCTTGATTAACATTAGGCAGTTTGAGATTTTACCCACAGGAACGGCGTTGGGTAGCGAAAGGGAGTTTTGCACACCCAAAGCGCCACGCCCTTTTTAGCAACCTTTTATACCCCTTTTGCTTTCGTATGTGTGGTTTTTTGCATTCTCTTGTAAACCCACTAGTTTCCGTCCCCAAATATTGGTTCATGATATGTAAAATTTCCTAGTGACTCACAATTTTTAACATCACAAATTTGGTCCCAGGTCAATTGTAAGACTAGGAAATATAACAGAAATTGATAGAATACCAATGACTGGTAGAATGCCTTGAATAGCTTTACACTGCACAATCCGACCGCTAATAGTGCAATAGAATATGTAGACTTGCGTTATTGTCAAACATATATCGCGCAAACAAACACGAATCTGGCTTGCATTTCCAGATATCTCATATGAATGCATCCTTGTGACCACCATCGTTTATGACGAGGGCTCGTAGATCATGAATATGAATTACGTTGTGTGGGAACTGATACCTATCCTCACGCTTAGAATCATCCATGATAGTTTCGTTTTCATGAGATCTCTTCGTAAATCTATTTACTATAAAGAAGCACACGAAAACAGAAATTAATCCGACATATACCTATATGAAACTAGATATAGCGAACACACCTCTTAAAGGTAATGTACGTCGTTAGGAGACGTCTGAAAACTGTGTGGTAAAACTAATAAAGGAATCGGCACAGTGGCATGTAGCTACTGTAGGTAAAAAAATTCCTCTGATGTTGACGCTGGAATTTATCATGCAAAAACGATTACAGTCTGTGCTTCCGTGTAATACCGCGATTAGCATTCTTACAATATCTCACGCACTTTGCGATATGTTTCTATGTTTTTACGCTTCTAACCGTTTCCTCCTAACTAGGGTAACTGAGTAGTTCGTGGTCTCATGCGTAGAGCATCCGGCTGCTGTGCTGAGGGAACGGTATTCTAAACAAACCGTCGGACCAACTTTGCTCACTGGGGGTTTGCCACTGACTATGTGCCGCATTTCACTGAACCTCCTCGATGCCAACTTAGGTAACTGGGTATAAACCAGCGGGTATGTGCAGCGCTTCAATGACAAAAAAACGTTAAAATTTATGTGGTGGTGGGTGGAATCGAACCCATGTCATGTATATTCAGACAATTTTGTTGCACAAAAACGTATATTTACAAATATTTACAGCCGAGAAGCACAGGCGTAACAGCAACCAGCCAACATAGCGAGGAGCAACCTCTACTTCCTCTTCTTCGGTGCCGGCCTGATGCTGACCTCTGTTTCGGTGCCCATCTTCTGTCTCGCGGCAATATCACCGGAGTAAATATTTAGGCACGCGCCGCGTCACGCGCGGTCTTCGCGGCGTCGCCGCTGGATCGAGAGAATCTCGGCTGCATAAAAGACTAATACATGACGCGGTTGGACGTCAGCAGTAAACTTTGGGCTAGGAGGCGTTACGGACGCTACAGAGCAGCGCCGCTCTGTAGAGCAAATGAAAAAGTCACCAGGCGGCCCGGTCGCGTAGGGTATGGGCGCATGGGCTGCGAGATTGGGTCTCCAGTGCATTTGTCCACACAAGCATGCCGTTGAGCGCCGCAACAGCCTCTAAAACACAAAGGGCCCACACCCACTCATGCAATTCAATTATATCCGAGCAGGTAGTCGAAAAGAGAGGGGAGGCAAGCGTGCACCAAAGTTGCTGTTGGCAAAGTCAAGTAAGTTGGGTTTGTTCGCTTTCGCATAATTCATTGAACGTTTTTACATCTGAAACTTTTATCCATGTTGCGCAGTCAGCCCTGGGGGCTCTCGCGTGTAAACGGGTTTCATTATTCAAAGGGACACTGGGGCTTCTATCCTCTGCTAGGTGTCACCATTGAGCGTCGGCAGGAGCGGCAGCTTCACGCAGGTGCAGCGAGTTACGAGTGATGTGATGCGATATCACTGCATGTCAAAAACAAATACGAAGAAAGAGGCCACTGATTCGTCATAGACGAAAAACGCCCGAGAAATCTCTCGTGAAACGCTGCGTCCCAGGTGCATAGAGAGATGTTGGTGGAACAAAAACGTGAGAAAAAAAGCGTAGTGTCGCGCAAGGCGGCCTGAGCGACGAGGATGACTACGATGTGGAGCCAGAATAGCGCGCGTCGTCTGTGTGGAAACAAAGCGCCGCATGAGTGGAGTCTACGGAGGCTGCTGTGAATCACGCCCACGCGTCACCCACGCGTTGCCTTTTGCGATCTCCCGATGAGCGAGGCAGACGCGCCACAATTCCCTGCATTCGGAACGTGCCGCGTGAGACATTGTCCGCGCCAGCCAATATATCGCGAAATGAAAACGCGTATAGAGCTTTGCTCAAATTTGAGATTAGTGAGTATCGTAATCGTCGGTGTATTTTTTTTTTACTTTTTGTTACTTTCGGCCATGATTTTGCACGGTCGGGATCCAGTCGATCGTGATCGTAGACCATGCAACAGCTACTATTCTTGATCTCAACCACAAAATTTGATCCGTATTGGGTTTGATCGCGATCGAAAGTGAACGTGTTGCACCGGTAATAAAGAACAAACAAGAGCCAAAGCGATTCGAACCGCCACTGCCCTCCTATAGAAGCAGCACTCGCCAAGTCAAGGGGCAGCCGCCTCGTCAAGCTACTAATCTCAGTAGCTTTTTGCGGCTTCTCCTTCCTTGTGCATTTGTCCAAGGAGAATAAAATCCAATTCAAGTCGAAATGCCACATAGTACTGTCCGCGTTATTTTTTACAGACTACCTAATCATACGCCTGTCCTAAAGTGCTCATCTGCTGGCAACGTGCTACTGCGAACATTTTACCGGTCAAGCGCGCTGTCACTGCGTCAAACAGACGCAAATCAGCCGACGCTGAATACGGCACTCAAATGACGTTGAAGTAATGCTGCGGTGATATTATTGTCGTTACAAGCCAACTGTCATGACTGAGCTGAAAGGCGGAGCAACAGCGCTGCTGCGAATAATAGGAAGCATTAAGTAAAACGGGAAGCTTTGGCACTCCGACTTAAGCTTGCGGACGGCAGTTATCCATGCCTGATTGCGTGCCTTTTCATACCATTTACCCGGTGAACTGTAGAAATTCACAAGCGATGGCAGGCCCCTTCTGTTTTTGTCACTGTTGTGGCAGTTCGCTACGCAACAGTACCGGGTACCTTGGCTACCCTACCGCTCAACCACCGCAAAGAGCAACTTTGCGATGATCACGGGCATCACCAGTGCCTCACGGCGCCCGTAATCTGTTATATGGTGACGCCACTCTCGGCTAGGGGAAGTTGGGAGCCCTATACATTGTGTCCCTACAATGTTTCATTGCTAAACGCAAAACCGTCGACACTAAGCGTTAGACGCGGTCTTCTGGAATTTTTGTGTGCATCTGCTTTACTTGTGCGCATTACCCTTCGCCTATTACACTCATTATTTGGAGTCATTAGATAAACCATGAATGCATATATTCTCCTTCTACATCAGCTTTTCACTTGGTTTCCAATTTACAGACTTTTTTATGAAAGCCCCTCTACGGAATAAACCACCTGTAGTTTGTTAGCAGCCTCCTGACGAACCTTCCAGTATATTTGTGTTCCTAGACAGTACCATTACGGCCCCAATGTTAATAGAATGTTTGTTGAACACAAACATTGAAATAATCTGTTTGACTTGATTGGGACGCACTGCCATTCATGGTAGTGTGTTCATGGTGAAACCACTGGCATTGATGGCGAAACTATTAAAAGCCGCCGTGGCCTACCCTTTGAGCGCCTCAATGAAAATGTTAAACACATCATATTTCCTATCTACAAGCAACAAAACTGCAAACGTGCAGATGACTGTGCTGCTCACACAACGGCGTATAAGGCAACGTACAAGAACCCGTTTATAACTGGACATTGAATACCGTAAGTCTCCAATACAAGCAAATGACCTTACATAAGGCTCACCATTTGAAATGTATCTATGAAGATCTCAGCTAAAAGAAGCTCCTTTCTAGCGCCTAAGGACACAATCGCAGCTCGAGGTGAATATGATATTATGGACCCGTCTTGAGCCACTTTAGAACGATGGTGTATCGTTCTGCGTCTGAACAGGATGTCGCCGTTCTTCCCAGTTTTAAATGCCCGGCTGCAGCGGCCGTACTTTAATGAGGGCGGAATACAAGCACGCCAGCGTATTTACCTTAGGAAGAACCACGGGAAGGAACCCAGGTGCTCACAATTATTGCGCAGCCCCCTTGCCACTGTGACTTCTCTCATTGTGTAATAGCGCATTACCTGTTGGCGTTGTGAGGTTCCATAAAAAAATTCTTACCACCGTTCACTTTGTCATAACCTGCTTTTCCTGCGAATGCCGCAAAAGCTTGAATGAAGGCTGCGATGGTGAAGCCTAGGACCCACATTCCGCCTGCAGGAAACAGGTAACCCTTTCTTCAAATTCTGAATGTTTATCAAGACATATTATTCATTGCATAACCAGGATTATCGTATGGTAGGTGGCGATAAGAGCATTGAAGACAGCATCCTTTATGTTCAGAAAATTATTTAATGTTTGATGTTTACCCATAACAATTTGACGGTCACAAACGTACCTTCGTTTAGAATGGCACGTCTACAAAATGGCTCTTATAGACTTAAAATATTGAATAAACTGTGTATATTGTCATAAGTGCAGGTACGAAAAGCAACAGCTATGTATTTGCTTTTTGTGCACTCTAAATCTCAATGACTGTGTTGTGTGTTGTAAATACTTTCTAGATTGAAAAAAGGAAACGACCAATTCAATTTTGAGAAATATTTTTATTTACACACACCAGCACGGAATGACAACAGTAACGAGGAAGACGTTATTATGACGGCAGGGCGGTGACTGTAAACCGACGACGGCATTAAGCCAGCAGCGTTAGCATGGCGGCGAGACAAACAAATCACTACGATAGCGAACACACTGGCATGACGACGAGAGGGAGTCGACGGCAGCTTGAAGATGGCGGCAATGGCTTGACGACGATGTTTGATCGTATAAATTGACAAGTTGCCAAGCAATCCAGCCAATCTATTCTACCATAGGAGCATAAGATTGGACAAGGATACGGACAAGGACAATAAAAATCACAGTTTCGCCCGAAATGCGAAGCAACGATTGCGATAGAAAATTAGTAGAGAGCTATACGAAGCAAGGATAGTAGCTTAATGGGCCGCCCGTAGAAAGTGGTAAACATTCCCTTACTAATTAAATAGACAAGCACGGTGGCACGCGCGCGCAGGTAAACATGAACACATCGCGCTCGATTACCGCGAAAACTCGCTGCGAGAACGCTGGAGTGAGAAAGCGCGCCAGCAGCAGCGTGCAAATTGACATTCGCGCTGTCTCTCGTCTCGCTTCAACGCGAACTAAACGTCGAAAGCAGAGCGCATACGAAGCTACCGGCACTCGGCGCATGCACTTTGTCCCCATCGCAGATCGCTTTGAAGACGAGGCCCGCGTAGGCGCGCACTTCGCCCGCATCGCAGATCGCTTTCAAGATACGGCGCGGCCGCGCTGTGAGCAGCAGCCGACGGAGCATAACGCACCCCCCCCCCCCCCTTATCTCTCCGTCGCCTCGCCTATGTTCCTCGCGCGCGCGATACACGACCGCAATTCCGGCCTGCCTTCCTCCGTCGCGTTCGCTACATTGAGCCGCAATTGCCGGCTGTTCTCGTATGCTTTCATTTGCACAGCCAGCGTATGGCGCACGGCGACGATGTTATCATCGTTGGACATTATACGGAACCTCACGGCGACGGCGACGCCGACAGCAGAAATGCGCTTGGAGTGTCCATATAATTGCTATCGCAACAAAACAAACTATATGTGTGTTTCTATTGTTCCTTCTGTTTCCACATCTACACGTACACCTCACGGGGAATCGCTGAAAATATTTATTATCGCATAATCTCACTAATGTCATACGTTGCTACCACAGTAAAAGTGTGCTCAAAAGAAACCCACCATTCTCATAACGACCAGCTCATCGAACATAAATATCACGTCGATCGTGCCAATTCAAGACATCCAAACCATACAATGCTCCCACAATGCATGCCAGTGTTCGAAAACAACTTTCATGAGCGAAAGCCAATGAGAAACTGGACGAGATGCGGTTGCCCCGCAAGGCAAAAGTTCACTACCACTTTCCGTGATCTAAGCACAGCCATGAATGATGGGCCGCTCACAACTGCATGCGTGTGATGTTGCGTGCGACATCACACGCACCAAAAAGCAACTGCCACAGCACCTGCGCTTGCATGTATATTCATTATTGCCTAACGCCAGTTGAAACGTGCTTTGAAGTTGAACCACAGAATTGCCCGCCCATGAAAGCCGGCCCCATTGAGCTTGATCTGTTGTCGATCTTCAGCGTATCTTAGGCGCAACACAGCTGACGAGTGCGTGCGCTGACTGTAGCCGACGGAACTAAACAATAAGTAATTAAAACAAAAAAACTGTTTTTCTAGTTCAATCGGGACCATAGTGAACCACTCTTAGCTTCACTGTACGCACCGGTGCGCACGTGATACGGTGCCAACACCGGTACGTCAAAGTTTTTTATCAAGGGCCGCTGGTGGCCCATTACGGAGCTTCCATGAACGAAATGCAACTGCATAGAATTGCAGATATTTGTATTGTCATGCTGAAAAATGTCTTAGTTACCGAGAAGCACAGTTTGCCCGTTATGCCAAACAGACAAGTTTGGCATTACGTGAGCCTTCTGTACGGCTCATAGCGTGAACCTTATGTACTGCAACTGTCAACCAACCGTCTTGCTTAATTTTTTTGCTAGTAGAGCAGGCATAGGCGTTTTCGCTTGAATGTTACGCGCTATCTCAACAAGTGATTATGGGTGCAGAGTTTACTTTAACAATCCACTAATCATCACACAAACAATATACATGATGAAGGCAAGAAAACCAAGAACCATCTATCAAAATCAGCGGTACAGACCTCCCAATACTATATTTATTCTACCTTGTTCCATTTCATTCACGCTTGAACACTTTTAAATTTTCATTTTTCCCGTCAACAGTCGAACTCTGGAATGGCCTTGACGGCTCACTTCGACAGTTACCTCCCGCACAATTCGCGAAAGAAATCTACCACATCTCTCATTAGTTCTAAGATCTGCTGGTGTACTCTTTATTTTTTGTAGCTTTGAATACATGCCTTTCTTTACACGCAATATTGTTTGTACTGACCATGCAAATATGTAACATGATCTACTGATTGTATGCTATATAATGTTTGATTTTGCCGATTTAGGCTACTTATGTACCCACCCCTGCAATGTCTCACACTGAAACGGCAGTATTTGTAAATAAATAAATAAAATAAATACTCGAATACAACTACGGGACATAATCTTAAAGCTGGTTTTTATTGTCCAATGGTACGTTATGAATTTGAAAAACATTTCTTTAAAGTTAAATACCGTGGTTAGGTGATAGAACCTGCCTTCAGGGAAAATAACAGTCAGCAGATTTCCTGATTCTCAAGCTTTTTCTCCAGGTAATGGTTCTTCTTTGAGCAGATGTCAAGCCTGCAGGGGCACTTGTGTCTTTACTTCCGACTGAGACCTGTTCCTAGGACAGCAGTGAAAGTTCTTGAGGAATAGCTTTAGGCTAGAGTTAATGTTATGCAGGTGGTGTTGGAAATGGCATTTGGGGAATGTTCCGCGTGGGTGATGGTGGTTCAGTTTTGGGCCGCAGGTGATCAACATATCTGTACCATATTATTCCATCTTCCAGGTTAACACTAGCTAATGATGCATTTAGAGAACTGTATTGCAAAGAGTGGTGCTCCCGGCTGCACAGGTGTGGTAAGACGACAACCTCGATCAGCATAGCGTTTTAGTTTCAACTGCTTCATTCCAAAAGTTGGCCATAGACTTAGTCTTAACACATCCGGATGTGTTTTAATTTTCCTGTGAAATAACAATTCACACAGTGATCGCCTGTCCCATCGTGTGGAATGGTTCTCTACTGGAACAACAATCTTGCCAGTTGCATTTTGCAGCCACCGGGTGCACTTTTCTTGAGTTTTTGCTTGATTACTTGCACCATATGCTCTGCTACTCCTTTAGAAATGGGATTGTACTGAGACACGAGCATAGGACGCATACCGATTCACTTGCAAAAAGTTCGCATGTTGTGTGCTTGTACATAGTGGACCGTTGTCTGAGATTATAGTGTCAGGCAGGCCAATTTCGCAGATGACATTCCTGAATGCAGAGATGGTAGAATCTGCTGAAGGCGACCGAACTAGGTAAACGTCAACCTACTTGCAAAAGCGTCAACCATCGGAATAAAAAAGTGACCAAGACAGCACCTCCAAAATCCGCATGAAGCGGGCACAAGGGTTCTTGCGGAAACCGCCTCGGTTGGATAGGTGTGCCACCTGGAGACCTTTGATGGACTTTGAACACAACTCAGTCTCGAACTTTGTTACTGATGGCTTTATCAATTCCCGGCCACCACACAAAGAACCTTGCAGTTTTCTTTTTTTTTTGCACCAGGATACCCCACATGTAGAACTTGAATTACTTGGTGTTGTAGCACCTTTGTAACCACCAAAATAGAACCCCACAAAAGACAGCCTTCGTGCAAGCCAAGTTCACTGAAAAGAGAATTGAAGGGAACACATTGTCATCCCACTGGTAAAACGGTACCATTGGGAACAGGATGAGCCACGTTCATGAGCAAGAAACCTCTTCTCATGCCAGACATAGCCTCCAAAGTCTAGGGTTTGACGAAAACTCGTCTGGCGAGGAAAGAACATGGCTGAATAAACGTACACTCGCCAACTGAAGAACAAAAAAAGCAGATTGACGTTTCAGCGCCCAGTACGAGTGCCTTGTTCAGTTACGAGTGCCTTGTTCAGGTGAACAAGGCACCCGTACTGGGCGCCGAAACATCAATCTGTTGTTTTGTGTTCTTTAGTTGGCGAGTGTACGTTTATTCAGCCACATAGCCTCCGAGGATAGGACATCAGGTTAAGCTTGTTCTAGCATATACGCGTATACGCGTATATATACGCCTATATACGCGTATTCAGGCGTGTCGTAGAGAGCAGCTGTTGTCGGTAGAAAAAGACTGCTAAGCTGATCAACGTGTCCCAACGAACTTACTGGTTTGTAGATGAACTTGAACTAGTAGCTTGAAAGAGTCAATGCAAACTTGAATACCCGTGGTGTTGCCTGAAAAGGTCGCCTCGACTGGAGCTGAAAAGCCCAGCCAATGGTTTGTCCTCCGTAACAGCAGTGAATGGGCTTCCCCACTAGCACTGAGGAAACTTGTTTACTCTGGAAATTAAGGGAAAGGAGTCTCTGTCTACTTGGGTACAATTTCTTGAGCAGGGAGGAGGCTTCGTGGAGAGGAGGCAATGGAGTTCTCCACTCTGTGTTAGTTGTGCGCCATTAGTGCCCCAATACCATATGGGGAGGCGTCGCAGGTCAGGACAATCAGGTAGGGTCGTAAAGCACAAATACAGAGGCGCTTGTCAGAAGATTCTTGCTTTCAGGGAAGCCTCGCTCTTGCTCCTTCCCCTATGTTCATTTCATGTCGCGTAAAAGGAGCTTATGGAGCGGCCGCCGCTTAGGCTTTATGTTAGGCAAGAAATCTCTGTAGAAGTTCAGTAAACTAAGGTAACTTTGACATCCTTGACACCCAGCGGAAAAGGTGCATTAATAATAGATTCTACCTTGAGTTTGGCATGAGCCCTTGCTTGTTTATGACATGATCGCGGGAGTTATGTTTGACGCAAAAGTTTGACAATTTTCGAGTGCCACTATCCAACATATTGAATTTTTGGACAAGAACCTTGAGGTTCTTCACATTGTCTTCTTTATTCACACCTGTGACAGTGATGTCAACAAAGTACATGGCTACCTTAGTTGGGTTACGTAAAAATTCTCCATTTCAAGCTGAAATAGGGCAGGTGAAAAAGATACCCTGAATGGACATCTTGTCCACTCGAAGAGCACCCATGTGTACGTTGATATTTAAAAAATTCCGAGAGTCGACATGTCGAATCTGCTGGTAAACTTCCCTTAAATCCACCTGTGTAAACCTCTCGCCTCCTGAAAGTGCAGCCCAGACCTATTCTTCACTAGGAACAGGATTGTACTGCATGAGTGGACAAAATTTACAGTCACTTTAACGTTGCCACAAATTCTCACTTCACAATTTTCCTAAAGCACAGGGACAATAGGTGCTTCCCTGTCTAAACCTTTAGTTGGCTCAATCACCATATCACGCTCCAAAATGTGTAGCTCATGGATGACGCCATCACGCAGTGCAAAAGGAAGTGTTCAAAGTTGGCAAAACTTCAGCTGAGTATGAACGGCTATTACAATTTTTGCCAAAACTTTTTCGAAGGTACTTAGTTCTTCCTGAAACGCAGTAAGAAACTATGTTGATACGTCTGTCAAATCTGTCATCTTGTTCATTTGCTACACTTCACTTAGGCAAATGCCCAAGTACTGACTTTATTTGCCACCGAGCAACGTAGGAGCTGGACAACCAGTAATGTAAGTAGAAGGCAGGCCTCTTGGCCTTTCAAATAAAGTTTCATCAGCTCAGGCCTTGTCAAGCTCTAACTCTACAAAAAATTCTGGCATAAAGGTGATTGACGGTTCCACTCTCGCTTTCGGGAAAGTAGCTCGGAACTTCTCAGCCGACATCAAGGAGGCGCTCGTTCCAGTTTCCACCTCCATTCAAGTTGATTTGCCGCAGATGTCAACAGTGACTAAGTACGGCGACCCTGCCGAGGCTTCTTTCGAGTGTCAGATTTTGAAGACGTCTGTGCTTGGAACTTGGTGCTGGCCGGCATCGTCATCTACTGTGTTCAGCCACTCTGAACCACCACCCGTACTGCTGACCCGTTGTCTTGCACTCTCTTTCTTTGCGCGAATATAGCTCTGGGTTGCAAACAACCGACATATGGCATTTCTTGTGGCAGTAGTAGCACGCATATTTCACGTGGTTGCTCCAACACGTAACATGAGTTGGGTAACCGCAACGATAGCAGCTAACCAACCTGAGCGCGCGTTAGGCTTGTACATGCGCTTTACCGGATGCGTAGGCAGATGCGAGCTTGAGCCAGCCTAGCAGAGCTCACTTGCGTTCATCGTGGCATACTTCACTGCAAGTGCATTTTTCACATCTATCTCGAGTGTTAAATCTGCTTCTTCCAGAAGTTTGGTTTGTACTGCAGCATTACTAATGCCACAAAAGATATGGTCTCACAGCGTGCTCTCAAGCTCTATCCCCAATTCACGATGTTCGGACAGGCCTTTCAGGGATGCAGCGAAGTTACTCACAGGCTCCCTTTCCGCTCGAACACGATTATAAAATCTAAAGTGATGCAGTAGAGCAGAAGGCTTTAGCGACTGCTGAGAACAGCGTGAGCTTCTTCAAAATACTTATTTGGAGGGTTTGGGAGTTTTGGAAAGGTCGCGTAGTAGTGCGCATGTCCTTTGCCCACCGCAGTTGGAGAAGACTGTTTTCTTCTTTTTTTCTTCAACATCGTCCTCAACGTAGGAGGACTGCAGGCGCTCCACGCAGCACGGCCAGTCCTCGCGTCTACGATGGGCTTGATGGGGCCGTAGATTGGCATGATGAACTGAGGCTACTAACATCAAAGCAGCTGCGCTGACTAACGTAGAAGTTTCACAGGTTGAAGTTGAATGTGCACTTGTATTTTCCGTCGGCGCCAAAATGTTACGAGCTATGCAGGCGTAGCGTATAAATGGCAGCAGCTGCTACGGTGCATCTGTCACAGCTACATGCAGTCCGCGTTAACGAACGATCAACACGTACGGCCACACGCAATGAACTTACTTGTTCAATACACCAATGTTACCCAACCAGTGCCTGGGTGCGTGGCGCTAGTAACTGGTAACGCACCCTTACATTCAAAGGTTTAAGTTTCGCACATGAAACTGTATTATCACCCAGGAAAAAATGTAAACATGCAGTAAGGGTGCACTAAGGCTGTTGTGCAACGAATACACCCATTTAAAAAAACTCATAAAAGTGGCAGTGCAAGAAGGGTGTTTAGATAGCCCATCCACCCACTAGAAGGCACTTATCCTTAGTCTGTAGTTGCTTTAGCGGTGCTCTAAGAGAAACATAACAGAACTGTTGCCAATATTGTCCAGTAACATTATGCCGTGAGTCTGGCTCTCTCAAAAAGTGCCACAGATTTAAAAGTACGCGTATTTAACTTCTCCAAATGACAAAAAATTAGGAAGACATTAAGTAAAATGCGGCATTCCTTACCGAGAGGGGCGACCTCCGAACATATAGGCGTCTTTATTGCGATGCGCACGGAACAGCACTCATATATGAGCAGCTGCGAAGTCATCGCCATTTCGTGAAAAGGTGACTTCATGGCGGTGTTCTTTACTATTGGCATTTTCGTCGTTATGACGTTGCAACCTGCCTTTCTCAGAACGCCCGTCGGTTCAACCAACATGAAGGAGATCATGTTTCTAGATATAATAGGGCTCTCGTGCACCATGTAGCCTATAAAACATCGTAATGGCAGTTCCATCTTTATAATATTTCATATGTATTCCTGATAATTTAAAGGTATTTCCCCACTCACCCGCGTTTTCTGCGGCGGCTTCTGCTGTTGATGCTATTGTCCGCTGTCTACTGGAGAGTCAGTTGGTATCTCGGCGGATATATTTGTAGATATATATACAAAAGCTATAGCTGCATCGAATACTACCACCACCAAACAGGCTCAATATAACACTTTGCTAGTGACCGACAAAGTAGTGCGAGTAAGCGCACGTTTGTTCTGCGCAATTAAAAATTAAATCCTACGTAAACCTCAGCACAAGTCGGCTAATAGATGTTTCTCAAATACGCCGGCTATTATGGCGATAGCGCGTTACATTCAACAGATTCTTTGTTTCACTTCATTTTCTTGAATATAGCCATTCGGTATGCTCTCTAAAATGTCTACCCATTCGGAAATCCTACAGAGTGGGTCAATGCCATTGTGACCCATGTACAGAGACCTAAAAAGTAGCTAGATAGTGTCGTACTTCTCTTTACATGCAACTGTAGTCGCCATTTTCCCCTCATCATTAATAGTACACCGCTATCGTTTTCATGGCACAGCTCCGAAAACGTCTCGCACTTTGAATACAACAGATTTCATGGCTGCATTTCGGAGCAGCTTGTGAACGGTAACCTGCATAAACAGAAGTATTGCATGAGAATAGAGTTGTTAACGTTGTAACGCGAGCGAAATAAAAACATTGCATGACATTACACGTTATTGAGGATGAAATAAGCACGACAGTACGCATCGTGCTTAGTTGTGTATCTCTTAATTGCCGGCTTCACTAGAGCTTCAACTCGGATAGGGTATACAACATGTACGCTGGAACGGCCTAATGTTTTAAGGCGAAAAGCCTTAGGTGTCTTTCTTGGAGGTGTCATTGGCGAAACTGCGCCGTGAGGAACAATGGCGGGCACCGCAAACAGTAAAATCACGTCAACAAATGCTCAGATTGACGTCACATTTCTCAGGGAGGTTCCTCTAAGCAAAGTTATTTAGTGGCATTGAAAATAAATTTTTGTAAATTTCGATCTGGATGGGAATCTGACCCAGGCCTCCGGGGTGGAAGAGGAGCACGCTTCCCTGAAGTAACTGCGGCTCCACAGTTCTGGCTTACTAAGGGTGTACCTAATGCGTGCCTTATTGCACACGTCACGTGGTCACAGAGACGCGCTCGTGCCACTGCTCGCGCGTTCATCGTCGTCTTCTTCCACAGTTGGCTCCGACGCCGCTCATCATGCCAGCGTTCCCATACTGGTCCTTCCTCGGTGAAGGCACTGACTGCACTGGCCCACTGCCGGTAGGTGCGGTGATTTCGGTGAGTTCTGTCCTGCCCTCCGATGGACAGTTGCCACGTTTCTTCATAAACGTATCTTAATCGGGAAAAAAAGTATGCCTAGTGTGCAATCAGGTTTTCACCTTACGTTTTACAAGCGCGTAATACTTGCTTAAGTTTTCGCACTTATATCTGTACGCACCATCTATCTGGTATGTACTACAGTCATTATAAACGAAATAAATAGGCCACATAATTGTTTCAAGCTAATACGCATCAGCCTGCGTAAAGCTTATTTCACACACTGCAAATAGGTAGCGTGCCCTTAAGCTTCCCAGAGTGGCAGCAGAGCCTGAGCACATAACCCAGCGAGCGCTAGGCGCAAAATGAGAGCCATGCAATACGCATTTTTAGAATGACCCCAACAATCGCTTGTATCGAGGCCAGCTTTTATACCTCCAGGTGAACTGGAATTGCATCAGTTTCTCTCTTGCCAGTTTCTCCCTTGGTGCTTGGTAGGCCATGGAACTGAGAAAAAAATAAGCCTGCTGTTACGCCAACGGTTTTGCTTGCACGCTAGGAGAAGACGGTCATACCGCTTGCCCTCTGCAATGCGTTCGACGAGTGCGCGATTTTCTGCGCAGACGCAAGAGGAAACTAGCATGACTTGCGTTTAATGCCACCGTCTGCTTTGTTCTACCAGCTGTCACTTTCCGCCTGATTGGTTTTTTTTTTCGAATGGCAATTTCTTTTTGCGTGTGTGGATGTTGATATATTGAAGAAATGCCAGCAGCGCATCTATGCTTCCTGAAATTTAACCTATTCCGTTATGATACGTGAGCCAGCGTGCCATAGCGCGTGGCTATTGCGCTTCGACATGAAAATAACAGGCAGTAAAATGTGCTTTATTTCACAATTTTGTCAACAAATTTTGCACAGCAACAGATACAACACACAAAAGAATATTGCAGACATGAGTAGCTCGTATCTACTGTACAAACTGCTCATTCTATAGGCACATATACATAACAAAGGTTCTTACAACTTTTTAATAGCAAAATTCATGTTGTTTTTTTTTCCTTGGCATGTGTTGGGGCTGTGGTCTGGAAAAAGAATAGAGGTAATACGTTATATGCTGACACACAGCGCAATAACTGGAACTAATTTCAGTACTGTTTCCGCAGTACTGTGCTTTGAACTCATGTACACTCGGCGACTGGCGATCCTGAATTCTTGTTCTCTTGCCAGGATCGCCAGTCAGCCTCTAGAGTCTGTAAAGGAATATGTTTATCTAGGTCAATTACTCACAGGGGACCCTGATCATGAGAAAGAAATTTACAGAAGAATAAAATTGGGTTGGAGTGCATACGGCAGGCATTGCCAAATCCTGACTGGGAGCTTACCACTGTCGTTGAAAAGAAAAGTGTACAATCATTGCATTCTACCGGTGCTAACATATGGGGCAGAAACTTGGAGGTTAACAAAGAAGCTCGAGAACAAGTTAAGGACCGCACAAAGAGCGATGGAACGAAAAATCTTAGGAGTAACATTAAGAGACAGGAAGAGAGCGGTGTGGATCAGAGAACAAACGGGGGTAGACGATATTCTAGTTGACATTAAGCGGAAGAAATGGAGCTGGGCAGGGCATGTAATGCGTAGGATGGATAACCGGTGGACGATTAGGGTTACAGAATGGATACCAAGAGAAGGGAAGCGCAGTCGAGGACGGCAGAAAGTCAGGTGGGATGATGAGGTTAGGAAATTCGCAGGCGCAAGTTGGTATACGCTAGCGCAAGACAGGGGTAATTGGAGATCGCAGGGAGAGGCCTTCGTCCTGCAGTGGACATAAATATAGGCTGATGATGATGATGATGATGACACTCGGCGACAAAATATTGCGGGGCACGCGAGCGCGTGGCGAAACGGTCATCCTCGCCTACTGGCGCCGCACCCCTGGTGTCGAGACCGACGCTTGCGCGCATGCGCGTCCCTCCGTTACTGCAAGCGCGCATGTTTCTGCGCTTCTTCCTTGCGCGCCGGCGATATCCGAGTGCAGCCGCGAGGGGCCCCTCTTGCGATTGGCGCTGTGGCAGCTTCGACGGGCAAAACTTCGTTGATATAACGGAAATAAAAAGTTCCTTTTATCTTGCCTGGCTCTTTCAATAGAGCGTCTTTTCTGCCTCGCTCTTCGGTGGGAGAACGTCTCGTTCGTGAAAAGAAATAAGGAACGATCATTGGCCACGAAAAGGCGCAGTGCAGAAAAAAAAAGACTTGTTGCCTTCGCGACCGGCGATATGCATTCGCGCTCGTGACTCGACAAAAAGCGACCGGTGTGGCGCGCTCCAGCTCACGCTTGATTTACTTTTGCCCGTCGAAGCCGCCACAGCGCCAATCGCAAGTGGGGCCCCTCGCGGCTTCACTCGGATATCACCGGCGCACAAGGAAGAAGCGCAGAAACATGCACGCTTGCAGTAACGTTGGGACGCGCATGCGCGCAAGCATGGGTCTCGACACCAGGGGTGCGGCGCCAGTAGGCGAGGAGGACCGTTTCGCCACGCGCTCGCGTGCCCCGCAATATTTTGTCGCCGGGTGCACGTCAAGTCTTATTATGTTTTGTTGAGGCATTAATGCTAAAAATGTGGCACAGAGCCAATCCAATTTCTTATTTGAACTACTACTATACTGAAGTAACAAGTTTGATAATGCTACTTTCTCAACATCTGTCCGGAAATACTGATCAGTTTTTAACAGGTAAATTATCTTGATCCATGAATTTCTTATTCACTTGTCGATAAGGCACTGACCGATTAGTTTATATTTTTGTTTACTCCCTGTCTTCCTCGTTCGGCAGACTGCCTATTTCCGGGAGACTAGCTTCCAAAAGTTGTATAAGCCCCTGGTGAACGGTCTATGAGCATTTTCTATTCTAGAAGAATTTGTGTTGCACAGAGGGAACAAGACTTTGCGGGAACACCGGAGCGCGTGGCTCACTAAGCGCCTACGTAAGCACTTTATTACGCATCCATGGCATGGCAGCGCGAATTGACACGAAGGTAAATTCGCTCGTTCTCGGCAAAGTCTGCTCGTCTGCTTAGTTCTCAATTAACAGCCGCGAACGTCACACATCTTAGATGAATATCCGATAACGAAGAACAGACAAGCAGGCGTTTTTTTTTTTTGGCACCACGCACCATTTCGCTACGTCACGTGAAATGAATCCGGCAGCGTAGCAGATAACGCGATAAAAATAGCGCTTGCAGTGGTTCTTGCGCCAGCGTAGGGCTCCTTCAATTGGTTTCCGCACCTTGTGAAGCTCAAGGCGACTTACAATGTCCAATCAAGAACAGGCAAGCACAATGTTCTCCAGCCTAACCCCCACTTTCGTGCAGCAAGCACTCAAGCATCTTCAGCAAAGATAAATTTGCAGCAGGTGCTTGATGGTGGCCGAGTTGGTGCAACATACTTGAAGAAAAAACACCGCAAAAGAGACGATGGCCAAAAAAGGACAGGTACAACGCACAGGCGCTAGCGTCCGTCCCTTGTGCATTTCTTCTTTTTGTCCTCGTCTCTTTTGAGCTGTTTCTTCTTTAAGTATAAATTACTAGTTTTCTTATTCTTCAATAAAGCGAACAGCAATCACCCAGATATTACGAAACGCAATTTCTGTCAGCGGGTTAGCTAGCACTCATGTGTACATGATTAGGCCTGGTAGCTTGAGCCAGCGCCACTAGTGGTCATGGAAGCAGATGAGTAACATTATTTTAAACATGCTTCATGTAGCACGTCAGCTTAGAGCAGACAGTTGGGCAGTGAATCATTGTTTGCTATCTCATGACTTAAAAGAGCCAAGGTCGAGGTCATCGCTGTGAAATGAATTAGTAAAATAAAGGGATCTGCAGGGCTCCAGTTTTGAAGACAGCGTATTCATTGGTGTCTATCTGACCTCTTGGTCAAAAACGGCCCTTTCACGTCTCCAGACCGTCGAAGCGAGTCGCAAAAGGCCCGGTCCTAGTAGGCCGACCCTACACCGACGCCTATAAAGCCAGGCTGTCATTCGGACAGTCTTCGTGAGATCTGCCGCAGAGCGAAAACATCGTATCAACAGCGCGATTGCTGCGTCATCTGCAGTATTATATTGCTGAATTGCGCTCAAAATGGATGAACACATACTTCCAAAGATAAAATTCGTGATCGTAGGCCCTTGCCAGCCATCAGTGTCGAGCTAGATATTTTGTTCATAGATTTTGTTGTGTACAGGGCACACCCGCATACCTGTAGCCTAGTTCGTCCACGTAAACCCACTACATGCTTGCCTGAACTAAAGTAGTGGGCTGGCTAGACCCTGGCTAGAAAGCAAATAAAGTGAAAAAAGTGGAGACAAATTTGCAAGTGTTTATCAAAGAATTATTTTGTCTTTCTCCCAACCCAAATGACTCGATAGAGTTGAATCGGGTGGCTGTCACCTCGAAGGCACCGCTATGTTTCCCGCCTTAAACCGGCTGGTATGGTCGTGTCTTTGCAGTCTAACAACCAAATCGCCCGACTCTCGGTCGACGAATCCGTTTCCGCCGACGCACCACAGACGCGCCCGTCAGTGATGCATGTGCTGACTATTGGTATCGACGCAGTATGACGGGGCGCGCTACTGGACAGGAAGTGCTGTGGCCGACAGTCGGCGGACAGAAATCAAAGCCATGTCGGCCTACTTTGAGCCGACCTAAAAGATATCAAAATATGGCTTTCAACAAGACAAGACGAAAGAATCAGTCCACAGTAGGTAAAATTACCGTCACCGGCGTAATTAGCGCCCATATGGCTGTAAATTAACCACATTGCACCCTAGACTGCACTATATACGGGATGGCCATATACCTCGCCTCTTGGTCAAAAAAGGCAGGTGTGTTAACCCAAGTCGCGCGAAAAAAGACAGCGTCGACGTGCAATTCTGAGACTTTCGTTGACTCGCCCTGATGCCACATACGCCAACATCATCCCTCTTTGCTTTTATGCCGCTCGCTTGCCAAGGTCGTCCATGAGCATGGAGGCACGACAACGACTGCATGACGCTGACGCAGTGACGATAGAATGATCAAGAAACAGTGATCTCGATGGAACGACAAAGGCATAAAACAATTACGGCATGCAGACAATACGATGTCGCTTCTTAAATTAGATGATGGTTTAACGACGACCACGTGACGACAATGACATGAGGACAGTGGGATGACGACGGCTATGGAACAACAACATGACGACGACGAACTTACGACAGCTGGATGAATAAGCCGGAAAGACGAGACGGTCATTCTGTTGCTTTGTGTTGCTCAATACGTGCTACATAAAAGTGTTTTTCCTGGTGTGAAAGAATCCCGCGAATACACGCAAAATTGCCGCGCGACTGGCAGCTCGAGGCACTTTGCGTGGATATTCGCGTTTTTTTTTTTCACGCTAGGAAAAACACTTTTATGTAGCATGTTTTGAGCAACAGAAAGCTATATCGGGAGTTTTTCATGTTGCTTTACAATTTTCTGATTAACATTTTGCATCTAATTATATTATTTCAGAAATTAAATAATCAATTACGACTAATTAGGGAATAAGTCGATATGCAAAAAAATCTGAGTATCTCCAAGCGACGGCAAACAACATTACCTTAGTTCTGTGCAGCTGCGTGGTATTTGCATATTTTTAAAGTTTGGTGCAAGTTGTGTGGGACACCCTGTGTATATATTGACATAGTAATATATAGCCGACAGCTCAGCAAATCGAGGTGGGTGGCGGCTTGACGTCCTTATACTTCGGCGGCATCATTGGCTTGCCGGACGCCCCCCCCCCCCCCCCCCCCAAAAAAAAAAAGTAGCTCATTGTTTAGAATTCATTTCCGAACATCTGAGTTCTTACCTCTCCTTCTCCTATTACTCATTTAGAGTTATCTGCTTACCACTGTCTTTTCTCTAATTTCTTCCGCTGATTTGCCTGCGTCATCGCAGGCCGATGCTGGGAGTTTGTACACGTGGTGGCAGGGGACGTTCTTGCGTGCACGGTTAGGGCATGATGTATAGTTTGTAAGCATTTTGTGACCTCTTAATTCAGCTCAAGAGCGATGGCAACACGCCCTGTACCTAAAGCATGACATGTGCCGCCCTTAAATGCTTTCGAAGCACGGCAAGCAGCATGCAATTTGGAAAATTATTGGCTCAAGAAGGCAAGAACATGAGTCATAGGGAAAAATATTCCGTCACCGCCGCTGGCGTCAATCGCCCGCGCCCTCATCGCATTTCCACAGAAATGTCGACAAAAGTGCGTATGAGCATCATGCGGAGCTTAAAATGTTAGCTGAAAGTTCGTATGTATCCTACCATGGTAATGTGTACTGTCGATTTTGTGTGACTCCGTCTCGCCCTGTTGGCGATAACATTTGATCAGTGTAATCTTTATGAAGCCCCCAAAAACAGTATATGAATGTTAACCTCTTAGTGGACATTGCCGACCATCTGAAACTGTCCACAATTATGTGCAACGGAATTTATTCTTGCGATGTAGCCTCGGTACTGACGTAGAAAATGTCAGCATGCTGCAGGGGCCTGGTATCTCTTGCTGAGACCATAAGTTCACTGTTCGTTTGGCTATGACCATTAACTGTGCTCTTGGTAATGGAGGCCTCAAACTAACTGCAGTTTTCCTGAAGTACTCGTCTGTTACATGTTCTGTGTGCAGAGTGCAATTCGGAAATTGAACAGTAATATTTTTTAAATTCTCATTAGCATTTCGTGGAGAATTTCGCACACTCAGTGGTTCATATTTCACGTCATCTTTAGTGGTTCATATTTCACGTTGACGTCATCTTCTGTCACGGGGTATGTGCCTACTGGTTTGTCACATACCCAGTGAACCAATTTGACAAGAAAAAAGGTTAGATATGGACATCATACCGATTCCTTAAAATTTGTCCAGTGCAGGGTTGCTCAAGGTTCATTAACGACAGCAGACCGATGCTCTAGTGAGCTGTGTCACGAATGCCCACGGCCAGAGAAGGAGCAATTCTGAGTATTTGCATGGACCAGTGTGCCACACAACCCGGATGTGTGGCACGATGTGTGGCCCATACTGCCCCTCGCGCTCGTGCCACTGCTCGCGCGTTCGTAGTCTTCTTCCACAGCTGGCAGGTTTTCGCCTTCACGTTTTACAAACTTGCCAACACATGTTTACTTTTTTCAGTAACCAATTACATGCAACAATGATTTTATTGGCGGGACAAGCTCCAACAAATGGCGCAGCTTTGAGAGCTTGAATTTGGTGAAAACTCCAGCAGAACGCCCGAGGTCGGGCCATGCAGCAGCCTCGCAAACGCCCAACGTTCCACTATGTATTTTGCGTCAATCGTGTGCGGTCGCTTTCATACCTGTTTTGATTGCCTTAGATCCACGTATTTCATTAGAAGTAAAGTGTCATGAATTAGGCGTCATTAAGGAGCCTTGTGGTGTTCTTCAGGGGTCTTGTTGGTCGCGTTAGCCTTGCAAAAGGTTAATGTTTGCGCATGTCCGTTGGGTCCACCAATTGTTCAACCATTAGCTTTTAATGCGATTAGCATACTTTGCTTGCTTCAAACGCTTCTGACCCAGTCTATCTATCTATCTCCGTCTGTCTACTAGCATCTTACACATACCTAGCTGCCCAAGTTGTGTAATAGCTTAGGCCACAAGGCATGGGCTCATGGTTGCGATGCCAACGTGGTCTTTGCATCGTCGTCATTCCAGCTTGTTTGTCCTACTCTCGTCATGCTGTCGTCATCGCGATTTCTACGCCGACCCAGTGGCCCAAGATGTGCAATAGCTAAGGCAACTAAGACTCCTGTTACATGGACGGCGTTAACCGTGGTTAAGCTAACTACGGTTACGGCTCACCACGGGTACTGCTATCTACACGGCAGATAAAATCACAGTTAGTCCACTAACCACGGTTATCGCAAACCGAACTTGGCAACCTCAGTTTCTCCTCATAAACAAAGAGAACCAGGCAAGATGGCCGACAGCATGGCAGTGAACGTAGCACCCTCAGAAGTGTCGAGCCAGAAGCATATTAATTGGCCAGACGCGACAACGTGTTTGGCAGGATAACCTAAGTGCATTGCGCTCCAACACTCGCAATGCTCCCATTTACGCAAGAATTCTGGATCAAGTGAACGCCGGACTGCCACATGGTGAACATGAAGCATGGTGCATGCCATGAAGCATGCCACATGGTAAACATGAAGCAGCTGCGGCTGAAAATGGAAAACCTGAGCAAGCGCTATCGGTAAGTAAAGTCGCAATCTTTTTGAGGGTGAGCAGGGGAGCGCGTGGCTTTCTATATCACCATCGCCATCACATGGCAGCCACAATATCTGCGCGCATGCTCG
Organism: Dermacentor silvarum; assembly: GCF_013339745.2. NCBI lineage: Eukaryota > Metazoa > Arthropoda > Arachnida > Ixodida > Ixodidae > Dermacentor > Dermacentor silvarum. Next base: position 73,174,586 of record NC_051162.1, on the reverse strand, counting down.
GGGAGGGTAGGCTCCTTTCGTGCGCATTACGTCATCGTAGTGCGAGTGTGTCGTCTGCTAGTAGTTTTTTCCCCTCAATAGAAACCAAATTATGAAAGAAACCACGATTTTGATGCTTTTATTTCCGAACGTTGTCCTTCTTATGCTTGGCGTTATTGTA